>NW_027473127.1:0-55865 GCF_030347505.1 Rhynchophorus ferrugineus
TAATTAGAATGCCGAATATTACTTGGAATGTGAATTGGAACGAAATCGCCAATAGATAAGACCATTTTACAATTTGGGCCCAAGTTAGAAGCAGAGCCTAAGGTGTAAATTATTGATAGTCCATATCTCGGAAACTATAAGAGATAATGCAATTTCGCAACCGGCAATGTAATTAGCATGCCGAATATTACTTGGAATGTGAATTGGAACGAAATCGCCAATAGATAAGACCATTTTACAATTTGGGCCCAAGTTAGAAGCAGAGCCTAAGGTGTAAATTATCGATAGTCCATATCTCGAAAACTATAAGAGATAATGCAATTTGGCAACCGGCAATGTAATTAGCATGCCGAATATTACTTGGAATGTGAATTGGAACGAAATCGCCAATAGATAAGACCATTTTACAATTTGGGCCCAAGTTAGAAGCAGAGCCTAAGGTGTAAATTATCGATAGTCCATATCTCGGAAACTATAAGAGATAATGCAATTTGACAACCGGCAATGTAATTAGCATGCCGAATATTACTTGGAATGTGAATTGGAACGAAATCGCCAATAGATAAGACCATTTTACAATTTGGGCCCAAGTTAGAAGCAGAGCCTAAGGTGTAAATTATCGATAGTCCATATCTCGGAAACTATAAGAGATAATGCAATTTGGCAACCGGCAATGTAATTAGCATGCCGAATATTACTTGGAATGTGAATTGGAACGAAATCGCCAATAGATAAGACCATTTTACAATTTGGGCCCAAGTTAGAAGCAGAGCCTAAGGTGTAAATTATCGATAGTCCATATCTCGGAAACTATAAGAGATAATGCAATTTGACAACCGGCAATGTAATTAGCATGCCGAATATTACTTGGAATGTGAATTGGAACGAAATCGCCAATAGATAAGACCATTTTACAATTTGGGCCGAAGTTAGAAGCAGAGCCTAAGGTGTAAATTATCGATAGTCCATATCTCGGAAACTATAAGTGATAATGCAATTTGGCAACCGGCAATGTAATTAGCATGCCGAATATTAATTGGAATGTGAATTGGAACGAAATCGCCAATAGATAAGACCATTTTACAATTTGGGCCCAAGTTAGAAGCAGAGCCTAAGGTGTAAATTATCGATAGTCCATATCTCGGAAACTATAAGAGATAATGCAATTTGGCAACCGGCAATGTAATTAGCATGCCGAATATTACTTGGAATGTGAATTGGAACGAAATCGCCAATAGATAAGACCATTTTACAATTTGGGCCCAAGTTAGAAGCAGAGCCTAAGGTGTAAATTATCGATAGTCCATATCTCGGAAACTATAAGAGATAATGCAATTTGGCAACCGGCAATGTAATTAGCATGCCGAATATTACTTGGAATGTGAATTGGAACGAAATCGCCAATAGATAAGACCATTTTACAATTTGGGCCCAAGTTAGAAGCAGAGCCTAAGGTGTAAATTATCGATAGTCCATATCTCGGAAACTATAAGAGATAATGCAATTTGGCAACCGGCAATGTAATTAGCATGCCGAATATTACTTGGAATGTGAATTGGAACGAAATCGCCAATAGATAAGACCATTTTACAATTTGTGCCCAAGTTAGAAGCAGAGCCTAAGGTGTAAATTATCGATAGTCCATATCTCGGAAACTATAAGAGATAATGCAATTTGGCAACCGGCAATGTAATTAGCATGCCGAATATTACTTGGAATGTGAATTGGAACGAAATCGCCAATAGATAAGACCATTTTACAATTTGGGCCCAAGTTAGAAGCAGAGCCTAAGGTGTAAATTATCGATAGTCCATATCTCGGAAACTATAAGAGATAATGCAATTTGGTAACCGGCAATGTAATTAGAATGCCGAATATTACTTGGAATGTGAATTGGAACGAAATCGCCAATAGATAAGACCATTTTACAATTTGGGCCCAAGTTAGAAGCAGAGCCTAAGGTGTAAATTATTGATAGTCCATATCTCGGAAACTATAAGAGATAATGCAATTTCGCAACCGGCAATGTAATTAGCATGCCGAATATTACTTGGAATGTGAATTGGAACGAAATCGCCAATAGATAAGACCATTTTACAATTTGGGCCCAAGTTAGAAGCAAAGCCTAAGGTGTAAATTATCGATAGTCCATATCTCGAAAACTATAAGAGATAATGCAATTTGGCAACCGGCAATGTAATTAGCATGCCGAATATTACTTGGAATGTGAATTGGAACGAAATCGCCAATAGATAAGACCATTTTACAATTTGGGCCCAAGTTAGAAGCAGAGCCTAAGGTGTAAATTATCGATAGTCCATATCTCGGAAACTATAAGAGATAATGCAATTTGACAACCGGCAATGTAATTAGCATGCCGAATATTACTTGGAATGTGAATTGGAACGAAATCGCCAATAGATAAGACCATTTTACAATTTGGGCCCAAGTTAGAAGCAGAGCCTAAGGTGTAAATTATCGATAGTCCATATCTCGGAAACTATAAGAGATAATGCAATTTGGCAACCGGCAATGTAATTAGCATGCCGAATATTACTTGGAATGTGAATTGGAACGAAATCGCCAATAGATAAGACCATTTTACAATTTGGGCCCAAGTTAGAAGCAGAGCCTAAGGTGTAAATTATCGATAGTCCATATCTCGGAAACTATAAGAGATAATGCAATTTGACAACCGGCAATGTAATTAGCATGCCGAATATTACTTGGAATGTGAATTGGAACGAAATCGCCAATAGATAAGACCATTTTACAATTTGGGCCGAAGTTAGAAGCAGAGCCTAAGGTGTAAATTATCGATAGTCCATATCTCGGAAACTATAAGTGATAATGCAATTTGGCAACCGGCAATGTAATTAGCATGCCGAATATTAATTGGAATGTGAATTGGAACGAAATCGCCAATAGATAAGACCATTTTACAATTTGGGCCCAAGTTAGAAGCAGAGCCTAAGGTGTAAATGATCGATAGTCCATATCTCGGAAACTATAAGAGATAATGCAATTTGGCAACCGGCAATGTAATTAGCATGCCGAATATTACTTGGAATGTGAATTGGAACGAAATCGCCAATAGGTAAGACCATTTTACAATTTGGGCCCAAGTTAGAAGCAGAGCCTAAGGTGTAAATGATCGATAGTCCATATCTCGGAAACTATAAGAGATAATGCAATTTGGCAACCGGCAATATAATTAGCATGCCGAATATTACTTGGAATGTGAATTGGAACGAAATCGCCAATAGGTAAGACCATTTTACAATTTGGGCCCAAGTTAGAAGCAGAGCCTAAGGTGTAAATTATCGATAGTCCATATCTCGGAAACTATAAGAGATAATGCAATTTGGCAACCGGCAATGTAATTAGCATGCCGAATATTACTTGGAATGTGAATTGGAACGAAATCGCCAATAGGTAAGACCATTTTACAATTTGGGCCCAAGTTAGAAGCAGAGCCTAAGGTGTAAATTATCGATAGTCCATATCTCGGAAACTATAAGAGATAATTCAATTTGGCAACCGGCAATGTAATTAGCATGCCGAATATTACTTGGAATGTGAATTGGAACGAAATCGCCAATAGATAAGACCATTTTACAATTTGGGCCCAAGTTAGAAGCAGAGCCTAAGGTGTAAATTATCGATAGTCCATATCTCGGAAACTATAAGAGATAATGCAATTTGGCAACCGGCAATGTAATTAGCATGCCGAATATTACTTGGAATGTGAATTGGAACGAAATCGCCAATAGATAAGACCATTTTACAATTTGGGCCCAAGTTAGAAGCAGAGCCTAAGGTGTAAATTATCGATAGTCCATATCTCGGAAACTATAAGAGATAATGCAATTTGGCAACCGGCAATGTAATTAGCATGCCGAATATTACTTGGAATGTGAATTGGAACGAAATCGCCAATAGATAAGACCATTTTACAATTTGGGCCCAAGTTAGAAGCAGAGCCTAAGGTGTAAATTATCGATAGTCCATATCTCGGAAACTATAAGAGATAATGCAATTTGGCAACCGGCAATGTAATTAGCATGCCGAATATTACTTGGAATGTGAATTGGAACGAAATCGCCAATAGATAAGACCATTTTACAATTTGGGCCCAAGTTAGAAGCAGAGCCTAAGGTGTAAATTATCGATAGTCCATATCTCGGAAACTATAAGAGATAATGCAATTTGGCAACCGGCAATGTAATTAGCATGCCGAATATTACTTGGAATGTGAATTGGAACGAAATCGCCAATAGATAAGACCATTTTACAATTTGGGCCCAAGTTAGAAGCAGAGCCTAAGGTGTAAATTATCGATAGTCCATATCTCGGAAACTATAAGTGATAATGCAATTTGGCAACCGGCAATGTAATTAGCATGCCGAATATTAATTGGAATGTGAATTGGAACGAAATCGCCAATAGATAAGACCATTTTACAATTTGGGCCCAAGTTAGAAGCAGAGCCTAAGGTGTAAATGATCGATAGTCCATATCTCGGAAACTATAAGAGATAATGCAATTTGGCAACCGGCAATGTAATTAGCATGCCGAATATTACTTGGAATGTGAATTGGAACGAAATCGCCAATAGGTAAGACCATTTTACAATTTGGGCCCAAGTTAGAAGCAGAGCCTAAGGTGTAAATGATCGATAGTCCATATCTCGGAAACTATAAGAGATAATGCAATTTGGCAACCGGCAATATAATTAGCATGCCGAATATTACTTGGAATGTGAATTGGAACGAAATCGCCAATAGGTAAGACCATTTTACAATTTGGGCCCAAGTTAGAAGCAGAGCCTAAGGTGTAAATTATCGATAGTCCATATCTCGGAAACTATAAGAGATAATGCAATTTGGCAACCGGCAATGTAATTAGCATGCCGAATATTACTTGGAATGTGAATTGGAACGAAATCGCCAATAGGTAAGACCATTTTACAATTTGGGCCCAAGTTAGAAGCAGAGCCTAAGGTGTAAATTATCGATAGTCCATATCTCGGAAACTATAAGAGATAATTCAATTTGGCAACCGGCAATGTAATTAGCATGCCGAATATTACTTGGAATGTGAATTGGAACGAAATCGCCAATAGATAAGACCATTTTACAATTTGGGCCCAAGTTAGAAGCAGAGCCTAAGGTGTAAATTATCGATAGTCCATATCTCGGAAACTATAAGAGATAATGCAATTTGGCAACCGGCAATGTAATTAGCATGCCGAATATTACTTGGAATGTGAATTGGAACGAAATCGCCAATAGATAAGACCATTTTACAATTTGGGCCCAAGTTAGAAGCAGAGCCTAAGGTGTAAATTATCGATAGTCCATATCTCGGAAACTATAAGAGATAATGCAATTTGGCAACCGGCAATGTAATTAGCATGCCGAATATTACTTGGAATGTGAATTGGAACGAAATCGCCAATAGATAAGACCATTTTACAATTTGGGCCCAAGTTAGAAGCAGAGCCTAAGGTGTAAATTATCGATAGTCCATATCTCGGAAACTATAAGAGATAATGCAATTTGGCAACCGGCAATGTAATTAGCATGCCGAATATTACTTGGAATGTGAATTGGAACGAAATCGCCAATAGATAAGACCATTTTACAATTTGGGCCCAAGTTAGAAGCAGAGCCTAAGGTGTAAATTATCGATAGTCCATATCTCGGAAACTATAAGAGATAATGCAATTTGGCAACCGGCAATGTAATTAGCATGCCGAATATTACTTGGAATGTGAATTGGAACGAAATCGCCAATAGATAAGACCATTTTACAATTTGGGCCCAAGTTAGAAGCAGAGCCTAAGGTGTAAATTATCGATAGTCCATATCTCGGAAACTATAAGAGATAATGCAATTTGGCAACCGGCAATGTAATTAGCATGCCGAATATTACTTGGAATGTGAATTGGAACGAAATCGCCAATAGATAAGACCATTTTACAATTTGGGCCCAAGTTAGAAGCAGAGCCTAAGGTGTAAATTATCGATAGTCCATATCTCGGAAACTATAAGAGATAATGCAATTTGGCAACCGGCAATGTAATTAGCATGCCGAATATTACTTGGAATGTGAATTGGAACGAAATCGCCAATAGATAAGACCATTTTACAATTTGGGCCCAAGTTAGAAGCAGAGCCTAAGGTGTAAATTATCGATAGTCCATATCTCGGAAACTATAAGAGATAATGCAATTTGGCAACCGGCAATGTAATTAGCATGCCGAATATTACTTGGAATGTGAATTGGAACGAAATCGCCAATAGATAAGACCATTTTACAATTTGGGCCCAAGTTAGAAGCAGAGCCTAAGGTGTAAATTATCGATAGTCCGTATCTCGGAAACTATAAGAGATAATGCAATTTGGCAACCGGCAATATAATTAGCATGCCGAATATTACTTGGAATGTGAATTGGAACGAAATCGCCAATAGATAAGACCATTTTACAATTTGGGCCCAAGTTAGAAGCAGAGCCTAAGGTGTAAATTATTGATAGTCCATATCTCGGAAACTATAAGAGATAATGCAATTTCGCAACCGGCAATGTAATTAGCATGCCGAATATCACTTGGAATGTGAATAGGGACGAAATCGCCAATAGATAAGACCATTTTACAATTTGGGCCCAAGTTAGAAGCAGAGCCTAAGGTGTAAATTATCGATAGTCCATATCTCGGAAACTATAAGAGATAATGCAATTTGGCAACCGGCAATGTAATTAGCATGCCGAATATTACTTGGAATGTGAATTGGAACGAGATCGCCAATAGATAAGACCATTTTACAATTTGGGCCCAAGTTAGAAGCAGAGCCTAAGGTGTAAATTATCGATAGTCCATATCTCGGAAACTATAAGAGATAATGCAATTTGCAACCGGCAATGTAATTAGCACGCCGAATATTACTTGTAATGTGAATTGGAACGAAATCGCCAATAGATAAGACCATTTTACAATTTGGGCCCAAGTTAGAAGCAGAGCCTAAGGTGTAAATTATCGATAGTCCATATCTCGGAAACTATAAGAGATAATGCAATTTGGCAACCGGCAATGTAATTAGCATGCCGAATATTACTTGGAATGTGAATTGGAACGAAATCGCCAATAGATAAGACCATTTTACAATTTGGGCCCAAGTTAGAAGCAGAGCCTAAGGTGTAAATTATCGATAGTCCATATCTCGGAAACTATAAGAGATAATGCAATTTGGCAACCGGCAATGTAATTAGCATGCCGAATATTACTTGGAATGTGAATTGGAACGAAATCGCCAATAGATAAGGCCATTTTACAATTTGAGCCCAAATTAGAAGCAGAGCCTATGGTGTAAATTATCGATAGTCCATATCTCGGAAACTATAAGAGATAATGCAATTTGGCAACCGGCAATGTAATTAGCATGCCGAATATTACTTGGAATGTGAATTGGAACGAAATCGCCAATAGATAAGACCATTTTACAATTTGGGCCCAAGTTAGAAGCAGAGCCTAAGGTGTAAATTATCGATAGTCCATATCTCGGGAACTATAAGAGATAATGCAATTTGGCAACCGGCAATGTAATTAGCATGCCGAATATTACTTGGAATGTGAATTGGAACGAAATCGCCAATAGATAAGACCATTTTACAATTTGGGCCCAAGTTAGAAGCAGAGCCTAAGGTGTAAGTTATTGATAGTCCATATCTCGGAAACTATAAGAGATAATGCAATTTCGCAACCGGCAATGTAATTAGCATGCCGAATATCACTTGGAATGTGAATTGGGACGAAATCGCCAATAGATGAGACCATTTTACAATTTGGGCCCAAGTTAGAAGCAGAGCCTAAGGTGTAAATTATCGATAGTCCATATCTCGGAAACTATAAGAGATAATGCAATTTGGCAACCGGCAATATAATTAGCATGCCGAATATTACTTGGAATGTGAATTGGAACGAAATCGCCAATAGATAAGACCATTTTACAATTTGGGCCCAAGTTAGAAGCAGAGCCTAAGGTGTAAATTATCGATAGTCCATATCTCGGAAACTATAAGAGATAATGCAATTTGGCAACCGGCAATGTAATTAGCATGCCGAATATTACTTGGAATGTGAATTGGAACGAAATCGCCAATAGATAAGACCATTTTACAATTTGGGCCCAAGTTAGAAGCAGAGCCTAAGGTGTAAATTATCGATAGTCCATATCTCGGAAACTATAAGAGATAATGCAATTTCGCAACCGGCAATGTAATTAGCATGCCGAATATTACTCGTAGTGTGAATTGGAACGAAATCGCCAATAGATAAGACCATTTTACAATTTGGGCCCAAGTTAGAAGCAGAGCCTAAGGTGTAAATTATCGATAGTCCATATCTCGGAAACTATAAGAGATAATGCAATTTGGCAACCGGCAATGTAATTAGCATGCCGAATATCACTTGGAATGTGAATTGGGACGAAATCGCCAATAGATGAGACCATTTTACAATTTGGGCCCAAGTTAGAAGCAGAGCCTAAGGTGTAAATTATCGATAGTCCATATCTCGGAAACTATAAGAGATAATCAATTTGGCAACCGGCAATGTAATTAGCATGCCGAATATTACTTGGAGTGTGAATTGGAACGAAATCGCCAATAGGTAAGACCATTTTACAATTTGGGCCCAAGTTAGAAGCAGAGCCTAAGGTGTAAATTATCGATAGTCCATATCTCGGAAACTATAAGAGATAATGCAATTTGGCAACCGGCAATGTAATTAGCATGCCGAATATTACTTGGAATGTGAATTGGAACGAGATCGCCAATAGATAAGACCATTTTACAATTTGGGCCCAAGTTAGAAGCAGAGCCTAAGGTGTAAATTATCGATAGTCCATATCTCGGAAACTATAAGAGATAATGCAATTTGGCAACCGGCAATGTAATTAGCATGCCGAATATTACTTGGAATGTGAATTGGAACGAAATCGCCAATAGATAAGACCATTTTACAATTTGGGCCCAAGTTAGAAGCAGAGCCTAAGGTGTAAATTATCGATAGTCCATATCTCGGAAACTATAAGAGATAATGCAATTTGGCAACCGGCAATGTAATTAGCATGCCGAATATTACTTGGAATGTGAATTGGAACGAAATCGCCAATAGATAAGACCATTTTACAATTTGGGCCCAAGTTAGAAGCAGAGCCTAAGGTGTAAATTATCGATAGTCCATATCTCGGAAACTATAAGAGATAATGCAATTTGACAACCGGCAATGTAATTAGCATGCCGAATATTACTTGGAATATGAATTGGAACGAAATCGCCAATAGATAAGACCATTTTACAATTTGGGCCCAAGTTAGAAGCAGAGCCTATGGTGTAAATTATCGATAGTCCATATCTCGGAAACTATAAGAGATAATGCAATTTGGCAACCGGCAATGTAATTAGCATGCCGAATATTACTTGGAATGTGAATTGGAACGAAATCGCCAATAGATAAGACCATTTTACAATTTGGGCCCAAGTTAGAAGCAGAGCCTAAGGTGTAAATTATCGATAGTCCATATCTCGGAAACTATAAGAGATAATGCAATTTGGCAACCGGCAATGTAATTAGCATGCCGAATATTACTTGGAATGTGAATTGGAACGAAATCGCCAATAGATAAGACCATTTTACAATTTGGGCCCAAGTTAGAAGCAGAGCCTAAGGTGTAAATTATTGATAGTCCATATCTCGGAAACTATAAGAGATAATGCAATTTCGCAACCGGCAATGTAATTAGCATGCCGAATATCACTTGGAATGTGAATTGGGACGAAATCGCCAATAGATAAGACCATTTTACAATTTGGGCCCAAGTTAGAAGCAGAGCCTAAGGTGTAAATTATCGATAGTCCATATCTCGGAAACTATAAGAGATAATGCAATTTGGCAACCGGCAATATAATTAGCATGCCGAATATTACTTGGAATGTGAATTGGAACGAAATCGCCAATAGATAAGACCATTTTACAATTTGGGCCCAAGTTAGAAGCAGAGCCTAAGGTGTAAATTATCGATAGTCCATATCTCGGAAACTATAAGAGATAATGCAATTTGGCAACCGGCAATGTAATTAGCATGCCGAATATTACTTGGAATGTGAATTGGAACGAAATCGCCAATAGATAAGACCATTTTACAATTTGGGCCCAAGTTAGAAGCAGAGCCTAAGGTGTAAATTATCGATAGTCCATATCTCGGAAACTATAAGAGATAATGCAATTTGGCAACCGGCAATGTAATTAGCATGCCGAATATTACTTGGAATGTGAATTGGAACGAAATCGCCAATAGATAAGACCATTTTACAATTTGGGCCCAAGTTAGAAGCAGAGCCTAAGGTGTAAATTATCGATAGTCCATATCTCGGAAACTATAAGAGATAATGCAATTTGGCAACCGGCAATGTAATTAGCATGCCGAATATTACTTGGAATGTGAATTGGAACGAAATCGCCAATAGATAAGACCATTTTACAATTTGGGCCCAAGTTAGAAGCAGAGCCTAAGGTGTAAATTATCGATAGTCCATATCTCGGAAACTATAAGAGATAATGCAATTTGGCAACCGGCAATGTAATTAGCATGCCGAATATTACTTAGAATGTGAATTGGAACGAAATCGCCAATAGATAAGACCATTTTACAATTTGGGCCCAAGTTAGAAGCAGAGCCTAAGGTGTAAATTATCGATAGTCCATATCTCGGAAACTATAAGAGATAATGCAATTTGGCAACCGGCAATGTAATTAGCATGCCGAATATTACTTGGAATGTGAATTGGAACGAAATCGCCAATAGATAAGACCATTTTACAATTTGGGCCCAAGTTAGAAGCAGAGCCTAAGGTGTAAATTATCGATAGTCCATATCTCGGAAACTATAAGAGATAATGCAATTTGGCAACCGGCAATGTAATTAGCATGCCGAATATTACTTGGAATGTGAATTGGAACGAAATCGCCAATAGATAAGACCATTTTACAATTTGGGTCCAAGTTAGAAGCAGAGCCTAAGGTGTAAATTATCGATAGTCCATATCTCGGAAACTATAAGAGATAATGCAATTTGTCAACCGGCAATGTAATTAGCATGCCGAATATTACTTGGAATGTGAATTGGAACGAAATCGCCAATAGATAAGACCATTTTACAATTTGGGCCCAAGTTAGAAGCAGAGCCTAAGGTGTAAATTATCGATAGTCCATATCTCGGAAACTATAAGAGATAATGCAATTTGGCAACCGGCAATGTAATTAGCATGCCGAATATTACTTGGAATGTGAATTGGAACGAAATCGCCAATAGATAAGACCATTTTACAATTTGGGCCCAAGTTAGAAGCAGAGCCTAAGGTGTAAATTATCGATAGTCCATATCTCGGAAACTATAAGAGATAATGCAATTTGGCAACCGGCAATGTAATTAGCATGCCGAATATTACTTGGAATGTGAATTGGAACGAAATCGCCAATAGATAAGACCATTTTACAATTTGGGCCCAAGTTAGAAGCAGAGCCTAAGGTGTAAATTATCGATAGTCCATATCTCGGAAACTATAAGAGATAATGCAATTTCGCAACCGGCAATGTAATTAGCATGCCGAATATTACTTGGAATGTGAATTGGAACGAAATCGCCAATAGATAAGACCATTTTACAATTTGGGCCCAAGTTAGAAGCAGAGCCTAAGGTGTAAATTATCGATAGTCCATATCTCGGAAACTATAAGAGATAATGCAATTTGGCAACCGGCAATATAATTAGCATGCCGAATATTACTTGTAATGTGAATTGGAACGAAATCGGCAATAGATAAGACCATTTTACAATTTGGGCCCAAGTTAGAAGCAGAGCCTAAGGTGTAAATTATCGATAGTCCATATCTCGGAAACTATAAGAGATAATGCAATTTGGCAACCGGCAATGTAATTAGCATGCCGAATATTACTTGGAATGTGAATTGGAACGAAATCGCCAATAGATAAAACCATTTTACAATTTGGGCCCAAGTTAGAAGCAGAGCCTAAGGTGTAAATTATCGATAGTCCATATCTCGGAAACTATAAGAGATAATGCAATTTCGCAACCGGCAATGTAATTAGCATGCCGAATATTACTTGTAGTGTGAATTGGAACGAAATCGCCAATAGATAAGACCATTTTACAATTTGGGCCCAAGTTAGAAGCAGAGCCTAAGGTGTAAATTATCGATAGTCCATATCTCGGAAACTATAAGAGATAATGCAATTTGGCAACCGGCAATGTAATTAGCATGCCGAATATTACTTGGAATGTGAATTGGAACGAAATCGCCAATAGATAAGACCATTTTACAATTTGGGCCCAAGTTAGAAGCAGAGCCTAAGGTGTAAATTATCGATAGTCCATATCTCGGAAACTATAAGAGATAATGCAATTTGGCAACCGGCAATGTAATTAGCATGCCGAATATTACTTGGAATGTGAATTGGAACGAAATCGCCAATAGATAAGACCATTTTACAATTTGGGCCCAAGTTAGAAGCAGAGCCTAAGGTGTAAATTATCGATAGTCCATATCTCGGAAACTATAAGAGATAATGCAATTTGGCAACCGGCAATGTAATTAGCATGCCGAATATTACTTGGAATGTGAATTGGAACGAAATCGCCAATAGATAAGACCATTTTACAATTTGGGCCCAAGTTAGAAGCAGAGCCTAAGGTGTAAATTATCGATAGTCCATATCTCGGAAACTATAAGAGATAATGCAATTTCGCAACCGGCAATGTAATTAGCATGCCGAATATTACTTGGAATGTGAATTGGGACGAAATCGCCAATAGATAAGACCATTTTACAATTTGGGCCCAAGTTAGAAGCAGAGCCTAAGGTGTAAATTATCGATAGTCCATATCTCGGAAACTATAAGAGATAATGCAATTTGGCAACCGGCAATGTAATTAGCATGCCGAATATTACTTGGAATGTGAATTGGAACGAAATCGCCAATAGATAAGACCATTTTACAATTTGGGCCCAAGTTAGAAGCAGAGCCTAAGGTGTAAATTATCGATAGTCCATATCTCGGAAACTATAAGAGATAATGCAATTTGGCAACCGGCAATGTAATTAGCATGCCGAATATTACTTGGAATGTGAATTGGAACGAAATCGCCAATAGATAAAACCATTTTACAATTTGGGCCCAAGTTAGAAGCAGAGCCTAAGGTGTAAATTATCGATAGTCCATATCTCGGAAACTATAAGAGATAATGCAATTTGGCAACCGGCAATGTAATTAGCATGCCGAATATTACTTGGAATGTGAATTGGAACGAAATCGCCAATAGATAAGACCATTTTACAATTTGGGCCCAAGTTAGAAGCAGAGCCTAAGGTGTAAATTATCGATAGTCCATATCTCGGAAACTATAAGAGATAATGCAATTTGGCAACCGGCAATGTAATTAGCATGCCGAATATTACTTGGAATGTGAATTGGAACGAAATCGCCAATAGATAAGACCATTTTACAATTTGGGCCCAAGTTAGAAGCAGAGCCTAAGGTGTAAATTATCGATAGTCCATATCTCGGAAACTATAAGAGATAATGCAATTTGGCAACCGGCAATGTAATTAGCATGCCGAATATTACTTGGAATGTGAATTGGAACGAAATCCCCAATAGATAAGACCATTTTACAATTTGGGCCCAAGTTAGAAGCAGAGCCTAAGGTGTAAATTATCGATAGTCCATATCTCGGAAACTATAAGAGATAATGCAATTTGGCAACCGGCAATGTAATTAGCATGCCGAATATTACTTGGAATGTGAATTGGAACGAAATCGCCAATAGATAAGACCATTTTACAATTTGGGCCCAAGTTAGAAGCAGAGCCTAAGGTGTAAATTATCGATAGTCCATATCTCGGAAACTATAAGAGATAATGCAATTTCGCAACCGGCAATGTAATTAGCATGCCGAATATTACTTGGAATGTGAATTGGAACGAAATCGCCAATAGATAAGACCATTTTACAATTTGGGCCCAAGTTAGAAGCAGAGCCTAAGGTGTAAATTATCGATAGTCCATATCTCGGAAACTATAAGAGATAATGCAATTTCGCAACCGGCAATGTAATTAGCATGCCGAATATTACTTGGAATGTGAATTGGAACGAAATCGCCAATAGATAAGACCATTTTACAATTTGGGCCCAAGTTAGAAGCAGAGCCTAAGGTGTAAATTATCGATAGTCCATATCTCGGAAACTATAAGAGATAATGCAATTTGGCAACCGGCAATGTAATTAGCATGCCGAATATTACTTGGAATGTGAATTGGAACGAAATCGCCAATAGATAAGACCATTTTACAATTTGGGCCCAAGTTAGAAGCAGAGCCTAAGGTGTAAATTATCGATAGTCCATATCTCGGAAACTATAAGAGATAATGCAATTTGGCAACCGGCAATGTAATTAGCATGCCGAATATTACTTGGAATGTGAATTGGAACGAAATCGCCAATAGATAAGACCATTTTACAATTTGGGCCCAAGTTAGAAGCAGAGCCTAAGGTGTAAATTATCGATAGTCCATATCTCGGAAACTATAAGAGATAATGCAATTTGGCAACCGGCAATGTAATTAGCATGCCGAATATTACTTGGAATGTGAATTGGAACGAAATCGCCAATAGATAAGACCATTTTACAATTTGGGCCCAAGTTAGAAGCAGAGCCTAAGGTGTAAATTATCGATAGTCCATATCTCGGAAACTATAAGAGATAATGCAATTTGGCAACCGGCAATGTAATTAGCATGCCGAATATTACTTAGAATGTGAATTGGAACGAAATCGCCAATAGATAAGACCATTTTACAATTTGGGCCCAAGTTAGAAGCAGAGCCTAAGGTGTAAATTATCGATAGTCCATATCTCGGAAACTATAAGAGATAATGCAATTTGGCAACCGGCAATGTAATTAGCATGCCGAATATTACTTGGAATGTGAATTGGAACGAAATCGCCAATAGATAAGACCATTTTACAATTTGGGCCCAAGTTAGAAGCAGAGCCTAAGGTGTAAATTATCGATAGTCCATATCTCGGAAACTATAAGAGATAATGCAATTTGGCAACCGGCAATGTAATTAGCATGCCGAATATTACTTGGAATGTGAATTGGAACGAAATCGCCAATAGATAAGACCATTTTACAATTTGGGTCCAAGTTAGAAGCAGAGCCTATGGTGTAAATTATCGATAGTCCATATCTCGGAAACTATAAGAGATAATGCAATTTGTCAACCGGCAATGTAATTAGCATGCCGAATATTACTTGGAAAGTGAATTGGAACGAAATCGCCAATAGATAAGACCATTTTACAATTTGGGCCCAAGTTAGAAGCAGAACCTAAGGTGTAAATTATCGATAGTCCATATCTCGGAAACTATAAGAGATAATGCAATTTGGCAACCGGCAATGTAATTAGCATGCCGAATATTACTTGGAATGTGAATTGGAACGAAATCGCCAATAGATAAGACCATTTTACAATTTGGGCCCAAGTTAGAAGCAGAGCCTAAGGTGTAAATTATCGATAGTCCATATCTCGGAAACTATAAGAGATAATGCAATTTGGCAACCGGCAATGTAATTAGCATGCCGAATATTACTTGGAATGTGAATTGGAACGAAATCGCCAATAGATAAGACCATTTTACAATTTGGGCCCAAGTTAGAAGCAGAGCCTAAGGTGTAAATTATTGATAGTCCATATCTCGGAAACTATAAGAGATAATGCAATTTCGCAACCGGCAATGTAATTAGCATGCCGAATATCACTTGGAATGTGAATTGGGACGAAATCGCCAATAGATAAGACCATTTTACAATTTGGGCCCAAGTTGGAAGCAGAGCCTAAGGTGTAAATTATCGATAGTCCATATCTCGGAAACTATAAGAGATAATGCAATTTGGCAACCGGCAATATAATTAGCATGCCGAATATTACTTGGAATGTGAATTGGAACGAAATCGGCAATAGATAAGACCATTTTACAATTTGGGCCCAAGTTAGAAGCAGAGCCTAAGGTGTAAATTATCGATAGTCCATATCTCGGAAACTATAAGAGATAATGCAATTTGGCAACCGGCAATGTAATTAGCATGCCGAATATTACTTGGAATGTGAATTGGAACGAAATCGCCAATAGATAAAACCATTTTACAATTTGGGCCCAAGTTAGAAGCAGAGCCTAAGGTGTAAATTATCGATAGTCCATATCTCGGAAACTATAAGAGATAATGCAATTTCGCAACCGGCAATGTAATTAGCCTGCCGAATATTACTTGTAGTGTGAATTGGAACGAAATCGCCAATAGATAAGACCATTTTACAATTTGGGCCCAAGTTAGAAGCAGAGCCTAAGGTGTAAATTATCGATAGTCCATATCTCGGAAACTATAAGAGATAATGCAATTTGGCAACCGGCAATGTAATTAGCATGCCGAATATTACTTGGAATGTGAATTGGAACGAAATCGCCAATAGATAAGACCATTTTACAATTTGGGCCCAAGTTAGAAGCAGAGCCTAAGGTGTAAATTATCGATAGTCCATATCTCGGAAACTATAAGAGATAATGCAATTTGGCAACCGGCAATGTAATTAGCATGCCGAATATTACTTGGAATGTGAATTGGAACGAAATCGCCAATAGATAAGACCATTTTACAATTTGGGCCCAAGTTAGAAGCAGAGCCTAAGGTGTAAATTATCGATAGTCCATATCTCGGAAACTATAAGAGATAATGCAATTTGGCAACCGGCAATGTAATTAGTATGCCGAATATTACTTGGAATGTGAATTGGAACGAAAAAGCCAATAGATAAGACCATTTTACAATTTGGGCCCAAGTTAGAAGCAGAGCCTAAGGTGTAAATTATTGATAGTCCATAACTCGGAAACTATAAGAGATAATGCAATTTCGCAACCGGCAATGTAATTAGCATGCCGAATATCACTTGGAATGTGAATTGGGACGAAATCGCCAATAGATAAGACCATTTTACAATTTGGGCCCAAGTTAGAAGCAGAGCCTAAGGTGTAAATAATCGATAGTCCATATCTCGGAAACTATAAGAGATAATGCAATTTGGCAACCGGCAATATAATTAGCATGCCGAATATTACTTGGAATGTGAATTGGAACGAAATCGCCAATAGATAAGACCATTTTACAATTTGGGCCCAAGTTAGAAGCAGAGCCTAAGGTGTAAATTATCGATAGTCCATATCTCGGAAACTATAAGAGATAATGCAATTTGGCAACCGGCAATGTAATTAGCATGCCGAATATTACTTGGAATGTGAATTGGAACGAAATCGCCAATAGATAAAACCATTTTACAATTTGGGCCCAAGTTAGAAGCAGAGCCTAAGGTGTAAATTATCGATAGTCCATATCTCGGAAACTATAAGAGATAATGCAATTTCGCAACCGGCAATGTAATTAGCCTGCCGAATATTACTTGTAGTGTGAATTGGAACGAAATCGCCAATAGATAAGACCATTTTACAATTTGGGCCCAAGTTAGAAGCAGAGCCTAAGGTGTAAATTATCGATAGTCCATATCTCGGAAACTATAAGAGATAATGCAATTTGGCAACCGGCAATGTAATTAGCATGCCGAATATCACTTGGAATGTGAATTGGGACGAAATCGCCAATAGATAAGACCATTTTACAATTTGGGCCCAAGTTAGAAGCAGAGCCTAAGGTGTAAATTATCGATAGTCCATATCTCGGAAACTATAAGAGATAATGCAATTTGGCAACCGGCAATATAATTAGCATGCCGAATATTACTTGGAATGTGAATTGGAACGAAATCCCCAATAGATAAGACCATTTTACAATTTGGGCCCAAGTTAGAAGCAGAGCCTAAGGTGTAAATTATCGATAGTCCATATCTCGGAAACTATAAGAGATAATGCAATTTGGCAACCGGCAATGTAATTAGCATGCCGAATATTACTTGGAATGTGAATTGGAACGAAATCGCCAATAGATAAGACCATTTTACAATTTGGGCCCAAGTTAGAAGCAGAGCCTAAGGTGTAAATTATCGATAGTCCATATCTCGGAAACTATAAGAGATAATGCAATTTCGCAACCGGCAATGTAATTAGCATGCCGAATATTACTTGGAATGTGAATTGGAACGAAATCGCCAATAGATAAGACCATTTTACAATTTGGGCCCAAGTTAGAAGCAGAGCCTAAGGTGTAAATTATTGATAGTCCATATCTCGGAAACTATAAGAGATAATGCAATTTCGCAACCGGCAATGTAATTAGCATGCCGAATATCACTTGGAATGTGAATTGGGACGAAATCGCCAATAGATAAGACCATTTTACAATTTGGGCCCAAGTTAGAAGCAGAGCCTAAGGTGTAAATTATCGATAGTCCATATCTCGGAAACTATAAGAGATAATGCAATTTGGCAACCGGCAATGTAATTAGCATGCCGAATATTACTTGGAATGTGAATTGGAACGAAATCGCCAATAGATAAGACCATTTTACAATTTGGGCCCAAGTTAGAAGCAGAGCCTATGGTGTAAATTATCGATAGTCCATATCTCGGAAACTATAAGAGATAATGCAATTTGGCAACCGGCAATGTAATTAGCATGCCGAATATTACTTGGAATGTGAATTGGAACGAAATCGCCAATAGATAAGACCATTTTACAATTTGGGCCCAAGTTAGAAGCAGAGCCTAAGGTGTAAATTATCGATAGTCCATATCTCGGAAACTATAAGAGATAATGCAATTTGGCAACCGGCAATATAATTAGCATGCCGAATATTACTTGGAATGTGAATTGGAACGAAATCGCCAATAGATAAGACCATTTTACAATTTGGGCCCAAGTTAGAAGCAGAGCCTAAGGTGTAAATTATCGATAGTCCATATTTCGGAAACTATAAGAGATAATGCAATTTGGCAACCGGCAATGTAATTAGCATGCCGAATATTACTTGGAATGTGAATTGGAACGAAATCGCCAATAGATAAGACCATTTTACAATTTGGGCCCAAGTTAGAAGCAGAGCCTAAGGTGTAAATTATCGATAGTCCATATCTCGGAAACTATAAGAGATAATGCAATTTCGCAACCGGCAATGTAATTAGCATGCCGAATATTACTCGTAGTGTGAATTGGAACGAAATCGCCAATAGATAAGACCATTTTACAATTTGGGCCCAAGTTAGAAGCAGAGCCTAAGGTGTAAATTATCGATAGTCCATATCTCGGAAACTATAAGAGATAATGCAATTTGGCAACCGGCAATGTAATTAGCATGCCGAATATTACTTGGAATGTGAATTGGAACGAAATCGCCAATAGATAAGACCATTTTACAATTTGGGCCCAAGTTAGAAGCAGAGCCTAAGGTGTAAATTATCGATAGTCCATATCTCGGAAACTATAAGAGATAATGCAATTTCGCAACCGGCAATGTAATTAGCATGCCGAATATTACTCGTAGTGTGAATTGGAACGAAATCGCCAATAGATAAGACCATTTTACAATTTGGGCCCAAGTTAGAAGCAGAGCCTAAGGTGTAAATTATCGATAGTCCATATCTCGGAAACTATAAGAGATAATGCAATTTGGCAACCGGCAATGTAATTAGCATGCCGAATATTACTTGGAATGTGAATTGGAACGAAATCGCCAATAGATAAGACCATTTTACAATTTGGGCCCAAGTTAGAAGCAGAGCCTAAGGTGTAAATTATCGATAGTCCATATCTCGGAAACTATAAGAGATAATGCAATTTGGCAACCGGCAATGTAATTAGCATGCCGAATATTACTTGGAATGTGAATTGGAACGAAATCGCCAATAGGTAAGACCATTTTACAATTTGGTCCCAAGTTAGAAGCAGAGCCTAAGGTGTAAATTATCGATAGTCCATATCTCGGAAACTATAAGAGATAATTCAATTTGGCAACCGGCAATGTAATTAGCATGCCGAATATTACTTGGAATGTGAATTGGAACGAAATCGCTAATAGATAAGACCATTTTACAATTTGGGCCCAAGTTAGAAGCAGAGCCTAAGGTGTAAATTATCGATAGTCCATATCTCGGAAACTATAAGAGATAATGCAATTCGGCAACCGGCAATGTAATTAGCATGCCGAATATTACTTGGAATGTGAATTGGAACGAAATCGCCAATAGATAAGACCATTTTACAATTTGGGAGCAAGTTAGAAGCAGAGCCTAAGGTGCAAATTATCGATAGTCCATATCTCGGAAACTATAAGAGATAATGCAATTTGGCAACCGGCAATGTAATTAGCATGCCGAATATTACTTGGAATGTGAATTGGAACGAAATCGCCAATAGATAAGACCATTTTACAATTTGGGCCCAAGTTAGAAGCAGAGCCTATGGTGTAAATTATCGATAGTCCATATCTCGGAAACTATAAGAGATAATGCAATTTGGCAACCGGCAATGTAATTAGCATGCCGAATATTACTTGGAATGTGAATTGGAACGAAATCGCCAATAGATAAGACCATTTTACAATTTGGGCCCAAGTTAGAAGCAGAGCCTATGGTGTAAATTATCGATAGTCCATATCTCGGAAACTATAAGAGATAATGCAATTTGGCAACCGGCAATGTAATTAGCATGCCGAATATTACTTGGAATGTGAATTGGAACGAAATCGCCAATAGATAAGGCCATTTTACAATTTGGGCCCAAGTTAGAAGCAGAGCCTAAGGTGTAAATTATCGATAGTCCATATCTCGGAAACTATAAGAGATAATGCAATTTGGCAACCGGCAATGTAATTAGCATGCCGAATATTACTTGGAATGTGAATTGGAACGAAATCGCCAATAGATAAGACCATTTTACAATTTGGGCCCAAGTTAGAAGCAGAGCCTAAGGTGTAAATTATCGATAGTCCATATCTCGGAAACTATAAGAGATAATGCAATTTGGCAACCGGCAATGTAATTAGCATGCCGAATATTACTTGGAATGTGAATTGGAACGAAATCGCCAATAGGTAAGACCATTTTACAATTTGGGCCCAAGTTAGAAGCAGAGCCTAAGGTGTAAATTATCGATAGTCCATATCTCGGAAACTATAAGAGATAATGCAATTTGGCAACCGGCAATGTAATTAGCATGCCGAATATTACTTGGAATGTGAATTGGAACGAAATCGCCAATAGATAAGACCGTTTTACAATTTGGGCCCAAGTTAGAAGCAGAGCCTAAGGTGTAAATTATCGATAGTCCATATCTCGGAAACTATAAGAGATAATGCAATTTGGCAACCGGCAATGTAATTAGCATGCCGAATATTACTTAGAATGTGAATTGGAACGAAATCGCCAATAGATAAGACCATTTTACAATTTGGGCCCAAGTTAGAAGCAGAGCCTAAGGTGTAAATTATCGATAGTCCATATCTCGGAAACTATAAGAGATAATGCAATTTGGCAACCGGCAATGTAATTAGCATGCCGAATATTACTTGGAATGTGAATTGGAACGAAATCGCCAATAGATAAGACCATTTTACAATTTGGGCCCAAGTTAGAAGCAGAGCCTAAGGTGTAAATTATCGATAGTCCATATCTCGGAAACTATAAGAGATAATGCAATTTGGCAACCGGCAATGTAATTAGCATGCCGAATATTACTTGGAATGTGAATTGGAACGAAATCGCCAATAGATAAGACCATTTTACAATTTGGGTCCAAGTTAGAAGCAGAGCCTATGGTGTAAATTATCGATAGTCCATATCTCGGAAACTATAAGAGATAATGCAATTTGTCAACCGGCAATGTAATTAGCATGCCGAATATTACTTGGAATGTGAATTGGAACGAAATCGCCAATAGATAAGACCATTTTACAATTTGGGCCCAAGTTAGAAGCAGAACCTAAGGTGTAAATTATCGATAGTCCATATCTCGGAAACTATAAGAGATAATGCAATTTGGCAACCGGCAATGTAATTAGCATGCCGAATATTACTTGGAATGTGAATTGGAACGAAATCGCCAATAGATAAGACCATTTTACAATTTGGGCCCAAGTTAGAAGCAGAGCCTAAGGTGTAAATTATCGATAGTCCATATCTCGGAAACTATAAGGGATAATGCAATTTGGCAACCGGCAATGTAATTAGCATGCCGAATATTACTTGGAATGTGAATTGGAACGAAATCGCCAATAGATAAGACCATTTTACAATTTGGGCCCAAGTTAGAAGCAGAGCCTAAGGTGTAAATTATTGATAGTCCATATCTCGGAAACTATAAGAGATAATGCAATTTCGCAACCGGCAATGTAATTAGCATGCCGAATATCACTTGGAATGTGAATTGGGACGAAATCGCCAATAGATAAGACCATTTTACAATTTGGGCCCAAGTTGGAAGCAGAGCCTAAGGTGTAAATTATCGATAGTCCATATCTCGGAAACTATAAGAGATAATGCAATTTGGCAACCGGCAATATAATTAGCATGCCGAATATTACTTGGAATGTGAATTGGAACGAAATCGGCAATAGATAAGACCATTTTACAATTTGGGCCCAAGTTAGAAGCAGAGCCTAAGGTGTAAATTATCGATAGTCCATATCTCGGAGACTATAAGAGATAATGCAATTTGGCAACCGGCAATGTAATTAGCATGCCGAATATTACTTGGAATGTGAATTGGAACGAAATCGCCAATAGATAAAACCATTTTACAATTTGGGCCCAAGTTAGAAGCAGAGCCTAAGGTGTAAATTATCGATAGTCCATATCTCGGAAACTATAAGAGATAATGCAATTTGGCAACCGGCAATATAATTAGCATGCCGAATATTACTTGGAATGTGAATTGGAACGAAATCGGCAATAGATAAGACCATTTTACAATTTGGGCCCAAGTTAGAAGCAGAGCCTAAGGTGTAAATTATCGATAGTCCATATCTCGGAAACTATAAGAGATAATGCAATTTGGCAACCGGCAATGTAATTAGCATGCCGAATATTACTTGGAATGTGAATTGGAACGAAATCGCCAATAGATAAAACCATTTTACAATTTGGGCCCAAGTTAGAAGCAGAGCCTAAGGTGTAAATTATCGATAGTCCATATCTCGGAAACTATAAGAGATAATGCAATTTCGCAACCGGCAATGTAATTAGCCTGCCGAATATTACTTGTAGTGTGAATTGGAACGAAATCGCCAATAGATAAGACCATTTTACAATTTGGGTCCAAGTTAGAAGCAGAGCCTATGGTGTAAATTATCGATAGTCCATATCTCGGAAACTATAAGAGATAATGCAATTTGTCAACCGGCAATGTAATTAGCATGCCGAATATTACTTGGAATGTGAATTGGAACGAAATCGCCAATAGATAAGACCATTTTACAATTTGGGCCCAAGTTAGAAGCAGAACCTAAGGTGTAAATTATCGATAGTCCATATCTCGGAAACTATAAGAGATAATGCAATTTGGCAACCGGCAATGTAATTAGCATGCCGAATATTACTTGGAATGTGAATTGGAACGAAATCGCCAATAGATAAGACCATTTTACAATTTGGGCCCAAGTTAGAATCAGAGCCTAAGGTGTAAATTATCGATAGTCCATATCTCGGAAACTATAAGAGATAATGCAATTTCGCAACCGGCAATGTAATTAGCATGCCGAATATCACTTGGAATGTGAATTGGGACGAAATCGCCAATAGATAAGACCATTTTACAATTTGGGCCCAAGTTGGAAGCAGAGCCTAAGGTGTAAATTATCGATAGTCCATATCTCGGAAACTATAAGAGATAATGCAATTTGGCAACCGGCAATATAATTAGCATGCCGAATATTACTTGGAATGTGAATTGGAACGAAATCGGCAATAGATAAGACCATTTTACAATTTGGGCCCAAGTTAGAAGCAGAGCCTAAGGTGTAAATTATCGATAGTCCATATCTCGGAAACTATAAGAGATAATGCAATTTGGCAACCGGCAATGTAATTAGCATGCCAAATATTACTTGGAATGTGAATTGGAACGAAATCGCCAATAGATAAAACCATTTTACAATTTGGGCCCAAGTTAGAAGCAGAGCCTAAGGTGTAAATTATCGATAGTCCATATCTCGGAAACTATAAGAGATAATGCAATTTCGCAACCGGCAATGTAATTAGCCTGCCGAATATTACTTGTAGTGTGAATTGGAACGAAATCGCCAATAGATAAGACCATTTTACAATTTGGGCCCAAGTTAGAAGCAGAGCCTAAGGTGTAAATTATCGGTAGTCCATATCTCGGAAACTATAAGAGATAATGCAATTTGGCAACCGGCAATGTAATTAGCATGCCGAATATTACTTGGAATGTGAATTGGAACGAAATCGCCAATAGATAAGACCATTTTACAATTTGGGCCCAAGTTAGAAGCAGAGCCTAAGGTGTAAATTATCGATAGTCCATATCTCGGAAACTATAAGAGATAATGCAATTTGGCAACCGGCAATGTAATTAGCATGCCGAATATTACTTGGAATGTGAATTGGAACGAAATCGCCAATAGATAAGACCATTTTACAATTTGGGCCCAAGTTAGAAGCAGAGCCTAAGGTGTAAATTATCGATAGTCCATATCTCGGAAACTATAAGAGATAATGCAATTTGGCAACCGGCAATGTAATTAGTATGCCGAATATTACTTGGAATGTGAATTGGAACGAAAAAGCCAATAGATAAGACCATTTTACAATTTGGGCCCAAGTTAGAAGCAGAGCCTAAGGTGTAAATTATCGATAGTCCATATCTCGGAAACTATAAGAGATAATGCAATTTGGCAACCGGCAATGTAATTAGCATGCCGAATATTACTTGGAATGTGAATTGGAACGAAATCGCCAATAGATAAGACCATTTTACAATTTGGGCCCAAGTTAGAAGCAGAGCCTAAGGTGTAAATTATTGATAGTCCATATCTCGGAAACTATAAGAGATAATGCAATTTCGCAACCGGCAATGTAATTAGCATGCCGAATATCACTTGGAATGTGAATTGGGACGAAATCGCCAATAGATAAGACCATTTTACAATTTGGGCCCAAGTTAGAAGCAGAGCCTAAGGTGTAAATTATCGATAGTCCATATCTCGGAAACTATAAGAGATAATGCAATTTGGCAACCGGCAATATAATTAGCATGCCGAATATTACTTGGAATGTGAATTGGAACGAAATCGCCAATAGATAAGACCATTTTACAATTTGGGCCCAAGTTAGAAGCAGAGCCTAAGGTGTAAATTATCGATAGTCCATATCTCGGAAACTATAAGAGATAATGCAATTTGGCAACCGGCAATGTAATTAGCATGCCGAATATTACTTGGAATGTGAATTGGAACGAAATCGCCAATAGATAAAACCATTTTACAATTTGGGCCCAAGTTAGAAGCAGAGCCTAAGGTGTAAATTATCGATAGTCCATATCTCGGAAACTATAAGAGATAATGCAATTTCGCAACCGGCAATGTAATTAGCCTGCCGAATATTACTTGTAGTGTGAATTGGAACGAAATCGCCAATAGATAAGACCATTTTACAATTTGGGCCCAAGTTAGAAGCAGAGCCTAAGGTGTAAATTATCGATAGTCCATATCTCGGAAACTATAAGAGATAATGCAATTTGGCAACCGGCAATGTAATTAGCATGCCGAATATTACTTGGAATGTGAATTGGAACGAAATCGCCAATAGATAAGACCATTTTACAATTTGGGCCCAAGTTAGAAGCAGAGCCTAAGGTGTAAATTATCGATAGTCCATATCTCGGAAACTATAAGAGATAATGCAATTTGGCAACCGGCAATGTAATTAGCATGCCGAATATCACTTGGAATGTGAATTGGGACGAAATCGCCAATAGATAAGACCATTTTACAATTTGGGCCCAAGTTAGAAGCAGAGCCTAAGGTGTAAATTATCGATAGTCCATATCTCGGAAACTATAAGAGATAATGCAATTTGGCAACCGGCAATATAATTAGCATGCCGAATATTACTTGGAATGTGAATTGGAACGAAATCCCCAATAGATAAGACCATTTTACAATTTGGGCCCAAGTTAGAAGCAGAGCCTAAGGTGTAAATTATCGATAGTCCATATCTCGGAAACTATAAGAGATAATGCAATTTGGCAACCGGCAATGTAATTAGCATGCCGAATATTACTTGGAATGTGAATTGGAACGAAATCGCCAATAGATAAAACCATTTTACAATTTGGGCCCAAGTTAGAAGCAGAGCCCAAGGTGTAAATTATCGATAGTCCATATCTCGGAAACTATAAGAGATAATGCAATTTCGCAACCGGCAATGTAATTAGCCTGCCGAATATTACTTGTAGTGTGAATTGGAACGAAATCGCCAATAGATAAGACCATTTTACAATTTGGGCCCAAGTTAGAAGCAGAGCCTAAGGTGTAAATTATCGATAGTCCATATCTCGGAAACTATAAGAGATAATGCAATTTGGCAACCGGCAATGTAATTAGCATGCCGAATATTACTTGGAATGTGAATTGGAACGAAATCGCCAATAGATAAGACCATTTTACAATTTGGGCCCAAGTTAGAAGCAGAGCCTAAGGTGTAAATTATCGATAGTCCATATCTCGGAAACTATAAGAGATAATGCAATTTGGCAACCGGCAATGTAATTAGCATGCCGAATATTACTTGGAATGTGAATTGGAACGAAATCGCCAATAGATAAGACCATTTTACAATTTGGGCCCAAGTTAGAAGCAGAGCCTAAGGTGTAAATTATCGATAGTCCATATCTCGGAAACTATAAGAGATAATGCAATTTGGCAACCGGCAATGTAATTAGCATGCCGAATATCACTTGGAATGTGAATTGGGACGAAATCGCCAATAGATAAGACCATTTTACAATTTGGGCCCAAGTTAGAAGCAGAGCCTAAGGTGTAAATTATCGATAGTCCATATCTCGGAAACTATAAGAGATAATGCAATTTGGCAACCGGCAATATAATTAGCATGCCGAATATTACTTGGAATGTGAATTGGAACGAAATCCCCAATAGGTAAGACCATTTTACAATTTGGGCCCAAGTTAGAAGCAGAGCCTAAGGTGTAAATTATCGATAGTCCATATCTCGGAAACTATAAGAGATAATGCAATTTGGCAACCGGCAATGTAATTAGCATGCCGAATATTACTTGGAATGTGAATTGGAACGAAATCGCCAATAGATAAAACCATTTTACAATTTGGGCCCAAGTTAGAAGCAGAGCCCAAGGTGTAAATTATCGATAGTCCATATCTCGGAAACTATAAGAGATAATGCAATTTCGCAACCGGCAATGTAATTAGCCTGCCGAATATTACTTGTAGTGTGAATTGGAACGAAATCGCCAATAGATAAGACCATTTTACAATTTGGGCCCAAGTTAGAAGCAGAGCCTAAGGTGTAAATTATCGATAGTCCATATCTCGGAAACTATAAGAGATAATGCAATTTGGCAACCGGCAATGTAATTAGCATGCCGAATATTACTTGGAATGTGAATTGGAACGAAATCGCCAATAGATAAGACCATTTTACAATTTGGGCCCAAGTTAGAAGCAGAGCCTAAGGTGTAAATTATCGATAGTCCATATCTCGGAAACTATAAGAGATAATGCAATTTGGCAACCGGCAATGTAATTAGCATGCCGAATATTACTTGGAATGTGAATTGGAACGAAATCGCCAATAGATAAGACCATTTTACAATTTGGGCCCAAGTTAGAAACAGAGCCTATGGTGTAAATTATCGATAGTCCATATCTCGGAAACTATAAGAGATAATGCAATTTGGCAACCGGCAATGTAATTAGCATGCCGAATATTACTTGGAATGTGAATTGGAACGAAATCGCCAATAGGTAAGACCATTTTACAATTTGGGCCCAAGTTAGAAGCAGAGCCTAAGGTGTAAATTATCGATAGTCCATATCTCGGAAACTATAAGAGATAATTCAATTTGGCAACCGGCAATGTAATTAGCATGCCGAATATTACTTGGAATGTGAATTGGAACGAAATCGCCAATAGATAAGACCATTTTACAATTTGGGCCCAAGTTAGAAGCAGAGCCTAAGGTGTAAATTATTGATAGTCCATATCTCGGAAACTATAAGAGATAATGCAATTTGGCAACCGGCAGTGTAATTAGCATGCCGAATATTACTTGGAATGTGAATTGGAACTAAATCGCCAACAGAGAAGACCATTTTACAATTTGGGCCCAAGTTAGAAGCAGAGCCTAAGGTGTAAATTATCGATAGTCCATATCTCGGAAACTATAAGAGATAATGCAATTTGGCAACCGGCAATGTAATTAGCATGCCGAATATTACTTGGAATGTGAATTGGAACGAAATCGCCAATAGATAAGACCATTTTACAATTTGGGCCCAAGTTAGAAGCAGAGCCTAAGGTGTAAATTATCGATAGTCCATATCTCGGAAACTATAAGAGATAATGCAATTTGGCAACCGGCAATGTAATTAGCATGCCGAATATTACTTGGAATGTGAATTGGAACGAAATCGCCAATAGAGAAGACCATTTTACAATTTGGGCCCAAGTTAGAAGCAGAGCCTAAGGTGTAAATTATCGATAGTCCATATCTCGGAAACTATAAGAGATAATGCAATTTGGCAACCGGCAATGTAATTAGCATGCCGAATATTACTTGGAATGTGAATTGGAACGAAATCGCCAATAGATAAGACCATTTTACAATTTGGGCCCAAGTTAGAAGCAGAGCCTAAGGTGTAAATTATTGATAGTCCATATCTCGGAAACTATAAGAGATAATGCAATTTCGCAACCGGCAATGTAATTAGCATGCCGAATATTACTTGGAGTGTGAATTGGAACGAAATCGCCAATAGATAAGACCATTTTACAATTTGGGCCCAAGTTAGAAGCAGAGCCTAAGGTGTAAATTATCGATAGTCCATATCTCGGAAACTATAAGAGATAATGCAATTTGGCAACCGGCAATGTAATTAGCATGCCGAATATTACTTGGAATGTGAATTGGAACGAAATCGCCAATAGATAAGACCATTTTACAATTTGGGCCCAAGTTAGAAGCAGAGCCTAAGGTGTAAATTATCGATAGTCCATATCTCGGAAACTATAAGAGATAATGCAATTTGGCAACCGGCAATGTAATTAGCATGCCGAATATTACTTGGATTGTGAATTGGAACGAAATCGCCAATAGAAAAGACCATTTTACAATTTGGGCCCAAGTTAGAAGCAGAGCTTAAGGTGTAAATTATCGATAGTCCATATCTCGGAAATTATAAGAGATAATGCAATTTGGCAACCGGTAATGTAATTAGCATGCCGAATATTACTTGGAATGTGAATTGGAACGAAATCGCCAATAGATAAGACCATTTTACAATTTGGGCCCAAGTTAGAAGCAGAGCCTAAGGTGTAAATTATCGATAGTCCATATCTCGGAAACTATAAGAGATAATGCAATTTGGCAACCGGCAATGTAATTAGCATGCCGAATATTACTTGGAATGTGAATTGGAACGAAATCGCCAATAGATAAGACCATTTCACAATTTGGGCCCAAGTTAGAAGCAGAGCCTAAGGTGTAAATTATTGATAGTCCATATCTCGGAAACTATAAGAGATAATGCAATTTCGCACCCGGCAATGTAATTAGCATGCCGAATATCACTTGGAATGTGAATTGGGACGAAATCGCCAATAGATAAGGCCATTTTACAATTTGGGCCCAAGTTAGAAGCAGAGCCCAAGGTGTAAATTATCGATAGTCCATATCTCGGAAACTATAAGAGATAATGCAATTTGGCAACCGGCAATGTAATTAGCATGCCGAATATAACTTGGAATGTGAATTGGAACGAAATCGCCAATAGATAAGACTATTTTACAATTTGGGCCCAAGTTAGAAGCAGAGCCTAAGGTGTAAATTATCGATAGTCCATATCTCGGAAACTATAAGAGATAATGCAATTTGGCAACCGGCAATGTAATTAGCATGCCGAATATTACTTGGAATGTGAATTGGAACGAAATCGCCAATAGATAAGACCATTTTACAATTTGGGCCCAAGTTAGAAGCAGAGCCTAAGGTGTAAATTATCGATAGTCCATATCTCGGAAACTATAAGAGATAATGCAATTTGGCAACCGGCAATGTAATTAGCATGCCGAATATTACTTGGAATGTGAATTGGAACGAAATCGCCAATAGGTAAGACCATTTTACAATTTGGGCCCAAGTTAGAAGCAGAGCCTAAGGTGTAAATTATCGATAGTCCATATCTCGGAAACTAAAAGAGATAATGCAATTTGGCAACCGGCAATGTAATTAGCATGCCGAATATTACTTGGAATGTGAATTGGAACGAAATCGCCAATAGATAAGACCATTTTACAATTTGGGCCCAAGTTAGAAGCAGAGCCTAAGGTGTAAATTATCGATAGTCCATATCTCGGAAACTATAAGAGATAATGCAATTTCGCAACCGGCAATGTAATTAGCATGCCGAATATTACTTGGAGTGTGAATTGGAACGAAATCGCCAATAGGTAAGACCATTTTACAATTTGGGCCCAAGTTAGAAGCAGAGCCTAAGGTGTAAATTATCGATAGTCCATATCTCGGAAACTATAAGAGATAATGCAATTTGGCAACCGGCAATGTAATTAGCATGCCGAATATTACTTGGAATGTGAATTGGAACGAGATCGCCAATAGATAAGACCATTTTACAATTTGGGCCCAAGTTAGAAGCAGAGCCTAAGGTGTAAATTATCGATAGTCCATATCTCGGAAACTATAAGAGATAATGCAATTTGGCAACCGGCAATGTAATTAGCATGCCGAATATTACTTGGAATGTGAATTGGAACGAAATCGCCAATAGATAAGACCATTTTACAATTTGGGCCCAAGTTAGAAGCAGAGCCTAAGGTGTAAATTATCGATAGTCCATATCTCGGAAACTATAAGAGATAATGCAATTTGGCAACCGGCAATGTAATTAGCATGCCGAATATTACTTGGAATGTGAATTGGAACGAAATCGCCGATAGATAAGACCATTTTACAATTTGGGCCCAAGTTAGAAGCAGAGCCTAAGGTGTAAATTATCGATAGTCCATATCTCGGAAACTATAAGAGATAATGCAATTTGGCAACCGGCAATGTAATTAGCATGCCGAATATTACTTTGAATGTGAATTGGAACGAAATCGCCAATAGATAAGACCATTTTACAATTTGGGCCCAAGTTAGAAGCAGAGCCTATGGTGTAAATTATCGATAGTCCATATCTCGGAAACTATAAGAGATAATGCAATTTGGCAACCGGCAATGTAATTAGCATGCCGAATATTACTTGGAATGTGAATTGGAACGAAATCGCCAATAGATAAGACCATTTTACAATTTGGGCCCAAGTTAGAAGCAGAGCCTAAGGTGTAAATTATTGATAGTCCATATCTCGGAAACTATAAGAGATAATGCAATTTCGCAACCGGCAATGTAATTAGCATGCCGAATATCACTTGGAATGTGAATTGGGACGAAATCGCCAATAGATAAGACCATTTTACAATTTGGGCCCAAGTTAGAAGCAGAGCCTAAGGTGTAAATTATCGATAGTCCATATCTCGGAAACTGTAAGAGATAATGCAATTTGGCAACTGGCAATATAATTAGCATGCCGAATATTACTTGGAATGTGAATTGGAACGAAATCGCCAATAGATAAGACCATTTTACAATTTGGGCCCAAGTTAGAAGCAGAGCCTAAGGTGTAAATTATTGATAGTCCATATCTCGGAAACTATAAGAGATAATGCAATTTCGCAACCGGCAATGTAATTAGCATGCCGAATATCACTTGGAATGTGAATTGGGACGAAATCGCCAATAGATAAGACCATTTTACAATTTGGGCCCAAGTTAGAAGCAGAGCCTAAGGTGTAAATTATCGATAGTCCATATCTCGGAAACTATAAGAGATAATGCAATTTGGCAACCGGCAATGTAATTAGCATGCCGAATATTACTTGGAATGTGAATTAGAACGAGATCGCCAATAGATAAGACCATTTTACAATTTGGGCCCAAGTTAGAAGCAGAGCCTAAGGTGTAAATTATCGATAGTCCATATCTCGGAAACTATAAGAGATAATGCAATTTGGCAACCGGCAATGTAATTAGCATGCCGAATATTACTTGTAATGTGAATTGGAACGAAATCGCCAATAGATAAGACCATTTTACAATTTGGGCCCAAGTTAGAAGCAGAGCCTAAGGTGTAAATTATCGATAGTCCATATCTCGGAAACTATAAGAGATAATGCAATTTGGCAACCGGCAATGTAATTAGCATGCCGAATATTACTTGGAATGTGAATTGGAACGAAATCGCCAATAGATAAGACCATTTTACAATTTGGGCCCAAGTTAGAAGCAGAGCCTAAGGTGTAAATTATCGATAGTCCATATCTCGGAAACTATAAGAGATAATGCAATTTGGCAACCGGCAATGTAATTAGCATGCCGAATATTACTTGGAATGTGAATTGGAACGAAATCGCCAATAGATAAGACCATTTTACAATTTGGGCCCAAGTTAGAAGCAGAGCCTAAGGTGTAAATTATCGATAGTCCATATCTCGGGAACTATAAGAGATAATGCAATTTGGCACCCGGCAATGTAATTAGCATGCCGAATATTACTTGGAATGTGAATTGGAACGAAATCGCCAATAGATAAGACCATTTTACAATTTGGGCCCAAGTTAGAAGCAGAGCCTAAGGTGTAAATTATTGATAGTCCATATCTCGGAAACTATAAGAGATAATGCAATTTCGCAACCGGCAATGTAATTAGCATGCCGAATATCACTTGAAATGTGAATTGGGACGAAATCGCCAATAGATAAGACCATTTTACAATTTGGGCCCAAGTTAGAAGCAGAGCCTAAGGTGTAAATTATCGATAGTCCATATCTCGGAAACTATAAGAGATAATGCAATTTGGCAACCGGCAATATAATTAGCATGCCGAATATTACTTGGAATGTGAATTGGAACGAAATCGCCAATAGATAAGACCATTTTACAATTTGGGCCCAAGTTAGAAGCAGAGCCTAAGGTGTAAATTATCGATAGTCCATATCTCGGAAACTATAAGAGATAATGCAATTTGGCAACCGGCAATATAATTAGCATGCCGAATATTACTTGGAATGTGAATTGGAACGAAATCGCCAATAGATAAGACCATTTTACAATTTGGGCCCAAGTTAGAAGCAGAGCCTAAGGTGTAAATTATCGATAGTCCATATCTCGGAAACTATAAGAGATAATGCAATTTGGCAACCGGCAATGTAATTAGCATGCCGAATATTACTTGGAATGTGAATTGGAACGAAATCGCCAATAGATAAGACCATTTTACAATTTGGGCCCAAGTTAGAAGCAGAGCCTAAGGTGTAAATTATCGATAGTCCATATCTCGGAAACTATAAGAGATAATGCAATTTCGCAACCGGCAATGTAATTAGCATGCCGAATATTACTCGTAGTGTGAATTGGAACGAAATCGCCAATAGATAAGACCATTTTACAATTTGGGCCCAAGTTAGAAGCAGAGCCTAAGGTGTAAATAATCGATAGTCCATATCTCGGAAACTATAAGAGATAATGCAATTTGGCAACCGGCAATGTAATTAGCATGCCGAATATTACTTGGAATGTGAATTGGAACGAAATCGCCAATAGATAAGACCATTTTACACTTTGGGCCCAAGTTAGAAGCAGAGCCTATGGTGTAAATTATCGATAGTCCATATCTCGGAAACTATAAGAGATAATGCAATTTGGCAACCGGCAATGTAATTAGCATGCCGAATATTACTTGGAATGTGAATTGGAACGAAATCGCCAATAGGTAAGACCATTTTACAATTTGGGCCCAAGTTAGAAGCAGAGCCTAAGGTGTAAATTATCGATAGTCCATATCTCGGAAACTATAAGAGATAATTCAATTTGGCAACCGGCAATGTAATTAGCATGCCGAATATTACTTGGAATGTGAATTGGAACGAAATCGCCAATAGATAAGACCATTTTACAATTTGGGCCCAAGTTAGAAGCAGAGCCTAAGGTGTAAATTATTGATAGTCCATATCTCGGAAACTATAAGAGATAATGCAATTTGGCAACCGGCAGTGTAATTAGCATGCCGAATATTACTTGGAATGTGAATTGGAACGAAATCGCCAACAGAGAAGACCATTTTACAATTTGGGCCCAAGTTAGAAGCAGAGCCTAAGGTGTAAATTATCGATAGTCCATATCTCGGAAACTATAAGAGATAATGCAATTTGGCAACCGGCAATGTAATTAGCATGCCGAATATTACTTGGAATGTGAATTGGAACGAAATCGCCAATAGATAAGACCATTTTACAATTTGGGCCCAAGTAAGAAGCAGAGCCTAAGGTGTAAATTATCTATAGTCCATATCTCGGAAACTATAAGAGATAATGCAATTTGGCAACCGGCAATGTAATTAGCATGCCGAATATTACTTGGAATGTGAATTGGAACGAAATCGCCAATAGAGAAGACCATTTTACAATTTGGGCCCAAGTTAGAAGCAGAGCCTAAGGTGTAAATTATCGATAGTCCATATCTCGGAAACTGTAAGAGATAATGCAATTTGGCAACCGGCAATGTAATTAGCATGCCGAATATTACTTGGAATGTGAATTGGAACGAAATCGCCAATAGATAAGACCATTTTACAATTTGGGCCCAAGTTAGAAGCAGAGCCTAAGGTGTAAATTATTGATAGTCCATATCTCGGAAACTATAAGAGATAATGCAATTTCGCAACCGGCAATGTAATTAGCATTCCGAATATTACTTGGAGTGTGAATTGGAACGAAATCGCCAATAGATAAGACCATTTTACAATTTGGGCCCAAGTTAGAAGCAGAGCCTAAGGTGTAAATTATCGATAGTCCATATCTCGGAAACTATAAGAGATAATGCAATTTGGCAACCGGCAATATAATTAGCATGCCGAATATTACTTGGAATGTGAATTGGAACGAAATCGCCAATAGATAAGACCATTTTACAATTTGGGCCCAAGTTAGAAGCAGAGCCTAAGGTGTAAATTATCGATAGTCCATATCTCGGAAACTATAAGAGATAATGCAATTTGGCAACCGGCAATGTAATTAGCATGCCGAATATTACTTGGAATGTGAATTGGAACGAAATCGCCAATAGATAAGACCATTTTACAATTTGGGCCCAAGTTAGAAGCAGAGCCTAAGGTGTAAATTATCGATAGTCCATATCTCGGAAACTATAAGAGATAATGCAATTTCGCAACCGGCAATGTAATTAGCATGCCGAATATTACTCGTAGTGTGAATTGGAACGAAATCGCCAATAGATAAGACCATTTTACAATTTGGGCCCAAGTTAGAAGCAGAGCCTAAGGTGTAAATTATCGATAGTCCATATCTCGGAAACTATAAGAGATAATGCAATTTGGCAACCGGCAATGTAATTAGCATGCCGAATATTACTTGGAATGTGAATTGGAACGAAATCGCCAATAGATAAGACCATTTTACAATTTGGGCCCAAGTTAGAAGCAGAGCCTAAGGTGTAAATTAACGATAGTCCATATCTCGGAAACTCTAAGAGATAATGCAATTTCGCAACCGGCAATGTAATTAGCATGCCGAATATTACTCGTAGTGTGAATTGGAACGAAATCGCCAATAGATAAGACCATTTTACAATTTGGGCCCAAGTTAGAAGCAGAGCCTAAGGTGTAAATTATCGATAGTCCATATCTCGGAAACTATAAGAGATAATGCAATTTGGCAACCGGCAATGTAATTAGCATGCCGAATATTACTTGGAATGTGAATTGGAACGAAATCGCCAATAGATAAGACCATTTTACAATTTGGGCCCAAGTTAGAAGCAGAGCCTAAGGTGTAAATTATCGATAGTCCATATCTCGGAAACTATAAGAGATAATGCAATTTGGCAACCGGCAATGTAATTAGCATGCGGAATATTACTTGGAATGTGAATTGGAACGAAATCGCCAATAGATAAGACCATTTTACAATTTGGGCCCAAGTTAGAAGCAGAGCCTAAGGTGTAAATTATCGATAGTCCATATCTCGGAAACTATAAGAGATAATGCAATTTGGCAACCGGCAATGTAATTAGCATGCCGAATATTACTTGGAATGTGAATTGGAACGAAATCGCCAATAGATAAGACCATTTTACAATTTGGGCCCAAGTTAGAAGCAGAGCCTAAGGTGTAAATTATCGATAGTCCATATCTCGGAAACTATAAGAGATAATGCAATTTGGCAACCGGCAATGTAATTAGCATGCCGAATATTACTTGGAATGTGAATTGGAACGAAATCGCCAATAGGTAAGACCATTTTACAATTTGGTCCCAAGTTAGAAGCAGAGCCTAAGGTGTAAATTATCGATAGTCCATATCTCGGAAACTATAAGAGATAATTCAATTTGGCAACCGGCAATGTAATTAGCATGCCGAATATTACTTGGAATGTGAATTGGAACGAAATCGCCAATAGGTAAGACCATTTTACAATTTGGGCCCAAGTTAGAAGCAGAGCCTAAGGTGTAAATTATCGATAGTCCATATCTCGGAAACTATAAGAGATAATTCAATTTGGCAACCGGCAATGTAATTAGCATGCCGAATATTACTTGGAATGTGAATTGGAACGAAATCGCCAATAGATAAGACCATTTTACAATTTGGGCCCAAGTTAGAAGCAGAGCCTAAGGTGTAAATTATTGATAGTCCATATCTCGGAAACTATAAGAGATAATGCAATTTGGCAACCGGCAGTGTAATTAGCATGCCGAATATTACTTGGAATGTGAATTGGAACGAAATCGCCAACAGAGAAGACCATTTTACAATTTGGGCCCAAGTTAGAAGCAGAGCCTAAGGTGTAAATTATCGATAGTCCATATCTCGGAAACTATAAGAGATAATGCAATTTGGCAACCGGCAATGTAATTAGCATGCCGAATATTACTTGGAATGTGAATTGGAACGAAATCGCCAATAGATAAGACCATTTTACAATTTGGGCCCAAGTAAGAAGCAGAGCCTAAGGTGTAAATTATCTATAGTCCATATCTCGGAAACTATAAGAGATAATGCAATTTGGCAACCGGCAATGTAATTAGCATGCCGAATATTACTTGGAATGTGAATTGGAACGAAATCGCCAATAGAGAAGACCATTTTACAATTTGGGCCCAAGTTAGAAGCAGAGCCTAAGGTGTAAATTATCGATAGTCCATATCTCGGAAACTGTAAGAGATAATGCAATTTGGCAACCGGCAATGTAATTAGCATGCCGAATATTACTTGGAATGTGAATTGGAACGAAATCGCCAATAGATAAGACCATTTTACAATTTGGGCCCAAGTTAGAAGCAGAGCCTAAGGTGTAAATTATTGATAGTCCATATCTCGGAAACTATAAGAGATAATGCAATTTCGCAACCGGCAATGTAATTAGCATGCCGAATATTACTTGGAGTGTGAATTGGAACGAAATCGCCAATAGATAAGACCATTTTACAATTTGGGCCCAAGTTAGAAGCAGAGCCTAAGGTGTAAATTATCGATAGTCCATATCTCGGAAACTATAAGAGATAATGCAATTTGGCAACCGGCAATATAATTAGCATGCCGAATATTACTTGGAATGTGAATTGGAACGAAATCGCCAATAGATAAGACCATTTTACAATTTGGGCCCAAGTTAGAAGCAGAGCCTAAGGTGTAAATTATCGATAGTCCATATCTCGGAAACTATAAGAGATAATGCAATTTGGCAACCGGCAATGTAATTAGCATGCCGAATATTACTTGGAATGTGAATTGGAACGAAATCGCCAATAGATAAGACCATTTTACAATTTGGGCCCAAGTTAGAAGCAGAGCCTAAGGTGTAAATTATCGATAGTCCATATCTCGGAAACTATAAGAGATAATGCAATTTCGCAACCGGCAATGTAATTAGCATGCCGAATATTACTCGTAGTGTGAATTGGAACGAAATCGCCAATAGATAAGACCATTTTACAATTTGGGCCCAAGTTAGAAGCAGAGCCTAAGGTGTAAATTATCGATAGTCCATATCTCGGAAACTATAAGAGATAATGCAATTTGGCAACCGGCAATGTAATTAGCATGCCGAATATTACTTGGAATGTGAATTGGAACGAAATCGCCAATAGATAAGACCATTTTACAATTTGGGCCCAAGTTAGAAGCAGAGCCTAAGGTGTAAATTAACGATAGTCCATATCTCGGAAACTCTAAGAGATAATGCAATTTCGCAACCGGCAATGTAATTAGCATGCCGAATATTACTCGTAGTGTGAATTGGAACGAAATCGCCAATAGATAAGACCATTTTACAATTTGGGCCCAAGTTAGAAGCAGAGCCTAAGGTGTAAATTATCGATAGTCCATATCTCGGAAACTATAAGAGATAATGCAATTTGGCAACCGGCAATGTAATTAGCATGCCGAATATTACTTGGAATGTGAATTGGAACGAAATCGCCAATAGATAAGACCATTTTACAATTTGGGCCCAAGTTAGAAGCAGAGCCTAAGGTGTAAATTATCGATAGTCCATATCTCGGAAACTATAAGAGATAATGCAATTTGGCAACCGGCAATGTAATTAGCATGCGGAATATTACTTGGAATGTGAATTGGAACGAAATCGCCAATAGATAAGACCATTTTACAATTTGGGCCCAAGTTAGAAGCAGAGCCTAAGGTGTAAATTATCGATAGTCCATATCTCGGAAACTATAAGAGATAATGCAATTTGGCAACCGGCAATGTAATTAGCATGCCGAATATTACTTGGAATGTGAATTGGAACGAAATCGCCAATAGATAAGACCATTTTACAATTTGGGCCCAAGTTAGAACCAGAGCCTAAGGTGTAAATTATCGATAGTCCATATCTCGGAAACTATAAGAGATAATGCAATTTGGCAACCGGCAATGTAATTAGCATGCCGAATATTACTTGGAATGTGAATTGGAACGAAATCGCCAATAGGTAAGACCATTTTACAATTTGGTCCCAAGTTAGAAGCAGAGCCTAAGGTGTAAATTATCGATAGTCCATATCTCGGAAACTATAAGAGATAATTCAATTTGGCAACCGGCAATGTAATTAGCATGCCGAATATTACTTGGAATGTGAATTGGAACGAAATCGCTAATAGATAAGACCATTTTACAATTTGGGCCCAAGTTAGAAGCAGAGCCTAAGGTGTAAATTATCGATAGTCCATATCTCGGAAACTATAAGAGATAATGCAATTCGGCAACCGGCAATGTAATTAGCATGCCGAATATTACTTGGAATGTGAATTGGAACGAAATCGCCAATAGATAAGACCATTTTACAATTTGGGAGCAAGTTAGAAGCAGAGCCTAAGGTGCAAATTATCGATAGTCCATATCTCGGAAACTATAAGAGATAATGCAATTTGGCAACCGGCAATGTAATTAGCATGCCGAATATTACTTGGAATGTGAATTGGAACGAAATCGCCAATAGATAAGACCATTTTGCAATTTGGGCCCAAGTTAGAAGCAGAGCCTATGGTGTAAATTATCGATAGTCCATATCTCGGAAACTATAAGAGATAATGCAATTTGGCAACAGGCAATGTAATTAGCATGCCGAATATTACTTGGAATGTGAATTGGAACGAAATCGCCAATAGATAAGACCATTTTACAATTTGGGCCCAAGTTAGAAGCAGAGCCTATGGTGTAAATTATCGATAGTCCATATCTCGGAAACTATAAGAGATAATGCAATTTGGCAACCGGCAATGTAATTAGCATGCCGAATATTACTTGGAATGTGAATTGGAACGAAATCGCCAATAGATAAGGCCATTTTACAATTTGGGCCCAAGTTAGAAGCAGAGCCTAAGGTGTAAATTATCGATAGTCCATATCTCGGAAACTATAAGAGATAATGCAATTTGGCAACCGGCAATGTAATTAGCATGCCGAATATTACTTGGAATGTGAATTGGAACGAAATCGCCAATAGATAAGACCATTTTACAATTTGGGCCCAAGTTAGAAGCAGAGCCTAAGGTGTAAATTATCGATAGTCCATATCTCGGAAACTATAAGAGATAATGCAATTTGGCAACCGGCAATGTAATTAGCATGCCGAATATTACTTGGAATGTGAATTGGAACGAAATCGCCAATAGGTAAGACCATTTTACAATTTGGGCCCAAGTTAGAAGCAGAGCCTAAGGTGTAAATTATCGATAGTCCATATCTCGGAAACTATAAGAGATAATGCAATTTGGCAACCGGCAATGTAATTAGCATGCCGAATATTACTTAGAATGTGAATTGGAACGAAATCGCCAATAGATAAGACCATTTTACAATTTGGGCCCAAGTTAGAAGCAGAGCCTAAGGTGTAAATTATCGATAGTCCATATCTCGGAAACTATAAGAGATAATGCAATTTGGCAACCGGCAATGTAATTAGCATGCCGAATATTACTTGGAATGTGAATTGGAACGAAATCGCCAATATATAAGACCATTTTACAATTTGGGCCCAAGTTAGAAGCAGAGCCTAAGGTGTAAATTATCGATAGTCCATATCTCGGAAACTATAAGAGATATTGCAATTTGGCAACCGGCAATGTAATTAGCATGCCGAATATTACTTGGAATGTGAATTGGAACGAAATCGCCAATAGATAAGACCATTTTACAATTTGGGCCCAAGTTAGAAGCAGAGCCTAAGGTGTAAATTATCGATAGTCCATATCTCGGAAACTATAAGAGATAATGCAATTTGGCAACCGGCAATGTAATTAGCATGCCGAATATTACTTGGAATGTGAATTGGAACGAAATCGCCAATAGATAAGACCATTTTACAATTTGGGTCCAAGTTAGAAGCAGAGCCTATGGTGTAAATTATCGATAGTCCATATCTCGGAAACTATAAGAGATAATGCAATTTGTCAACCGGCAATGTAATTAGCATGCCGAATATTACTTGGAATGTGAATTGGAACGAAATCGCCAATAGATAAGACCATTTTACAATTTGGGCCCAAGTTAGAAGCAGAACCTAAGGTGTAAATTATCGATAGTCCATATCTCGGAAACTATAAGAGATAATGCAATTTGGCAACCGGCAATGTAATTAGCATGCCGAATATTACTTGGAATGTGAATTGGAACGAAATCGCCAATAGATAAGACCATTTTACAATTTGGGCCCAAGTTAGAAGCAGAGCCTAAGGTGTAAATTATTGATAGTCCATATCTCGGAAACTATAAGAGATAATGCAATTTCGCAACCGGCAATGTAATTAGCATGCCGAATATCACTTGGAATGTGAATTGGGACGAAAACGCCAATAGATAAGACCATTTTACAATTTGGGCCCAAGTTAGAAGCAGAGCCTAAGGTGTAAATTATCGATAGTCCATATCTCGGAAACTATAAGAGATAATGCAATTTGGCAACCGGCAATATAATTAGCATGCCGAATATTACTTGGAATGTGAATTGGAACGAAATCGCCAATAGATAAGACCATTTTACAATTTGGGCCCAAGTTAGAAGCAGAGCCTAAGGGGTAAATTATCGATAGTCCATATCTCGGAAACTATAAGAGATAATGCAATTTGGCAACCGGCAATGTAATTAGCATGCCGAATATTACTTGGAATGTGAATTGGAACGAAATCGCCAATAGATAAAACCATTTTACAATTTGGGCCCAAGTTAGAAGCAGAGCCTAAGGTGTAAATTATCGATAGTCCATATCTCGGAAACTATAAGAGATAATGCAATTTCGCAACCGGCAATGTAATTAGCCTGCCGAATATTACTTGTAGTGTGAATTGGAACGAAATCGCCAATAGATAAGACCATTTTACAATTTGGGCCCAAGTTAGAAGCAGAGCCTAAGGTGTAAATTATCGATAGTCCATATCTCGGAAACTATAAGAGATAATGCAATTTGGCAACCGGCAATGTAACTAGCATGCCGAATATTACTTGGAATGTGAATTGGAACGAAGTCGCCAATAGATAAGACCATTTTACAATTTGGGCCCAAGTTAGAAGCAGAGCCTAAGGTGTAAATTATCGATAGTCCATATCTCGGAAACTATAAGAGATAATGCAATTTGGCAACCGGCAATGTAATTAGCATGCCGAATATTACTTGGAATGTGAATTGGAACGAAATCGCCAATAGATAAGACCATTTTACAATTTGGGCCCAAGTTAGAAGCAGAGCCTAAGGTGTAAATTATCGATAGTCCATATCTCGGAAACTATAAGAGATAATGCAATTTGGCAACCGGCAATGTAATTAGTATGCCGAATATTACTTGGAATGTGAATTGGAACGAAATCGCCAATAGATAAGACCATTTTACAATTTGGGCCCAAGTTAGAAGCAGAGCCTAAGGTGTAAATTATCGATAGTCCATATCTCGGAAACTATAAGAGATAATGCAATTTGGCAACCGGCAATGTAATTAGCATGCCGAATATTACTTGGAATGTGAATTGGAACGAAATCGCCAATAGATAAGACCATTTTACAATTTGGGCCCAAGTTAGAAGCAGAGCCTAAGGTGTAAATTATCGATAGTCCATATCTCGGAAACTATAAGAGATAATGCAATTTGGCAACCGGCAATGTAATTAGCATGCCGAATATTACTTGGAATGTGAATTGGAACGAAATCGCCAATAGATAAGACCATTTTACAATTTGGGCCCAAGTTAGAAGCAGAGCCTATGGTGTAAATTATCGATAGTCCATATCTCGGAAACTATAAGAGATAATGCAATTTGGCAACCGGCAATGTAATTAGCATGCCGAATATTACTTGGAATGTGAATTGGAACGAAATCGCCAATAGGTAAGACCATTTTACAATTTGGGCCCAAGTTAGAAGCAGAGCCTAAGGTGTAAATTATCGATAGTCCATATCTCGGAAACTATAAGAGATAATTCAATTTGGCAACCGGCAATGTAATTAGCATGCCGAATATTACTTGGAATGTGAATTGGAACGAAATCGCCAATAGATAAGACCATTTTACAATTTGGGCCCAAGTTAGAAGCAGAGCCTAAGGTGTAAATTATTGATAGTCCATATCTCGGAAACTATAAGAGATAATGCAATTTGGCAACCGGCAGTGTAATTAGCATGCCGAATATTACTTGGAATGTGAATTGGAACGAAATCGCCAACAGAGAAGACCATTTTACAATTTGGGCCCAAGTTAGAAGCAGAGCCTAAGGTGTAAATTATCGATAGTCCATATCTCGGAAACTATAAGAGATAATGCAATTTGGCAACCGGCAATGTAATTAGCATGCCGAATATTACTTGCAATGTGAATTGGAACGAAATCGCCAATAGATAAGACCATTTTACAATTTGGGCCCAAGTTAGAAGCAGAGCCTATGGTGTAAATTATCGATAGTCCATATCTCGGAAACTATAAGAGATAATGCAATTTGGCAACCGGCAATGTAATTAGCATGCCGAATATTACTTGGAATGTGAATTGGAACGAAATCGCCAATAGGTAAGACCATTTTACAATTTGGGCCCAAGTTAGAAGCAGAGCCTAAGGTGTAAATTATCGATAGTCCATATCTCGGAAACTATAAGAGATAATTCAATTTGGCAACCGGCAATGTAATTAGCATGCCGAATATTACTTGGAATGTGAATTGGAACGAAATCGCCAATAGATAAGACCATTTTACAATTTTGGCCCAAGTTAGAAGCAGAGCCTAAGGTGTAAATTATTGATAGTCCATATCTCGGAAACTATAAGAGATAATGCAATTTGGCAACCGGCAGTGTAATTAGCATGCCGAATATTACTTGGAATGTGAATTGGAACGAAATCGCCAACAGAGAAGACCATTTTACAATTTGGGCCCAAGTTAGAAGCAGAGCCTAAGGTGTAAATTATCGATAGTCCATATCTCGGAAACTATAAGAGATAATGCAATTTGGCAACAGGCAATGTAATTAGCATGCCGAATATTACTTGGAATGTGAATTGGAACGAAATCGCCAATAGATAAGACCATTTTACAATTTGGGCCCAAGTTAGAAGCAGAGCCTAAGGTGTAAATTATCGATAGTCCATATCTCGGAAACTATAAGAGATAATGCAATTTGGCAACCGGCAATGTAATTAGCATGCCGAATATTACTTGGAATGTGAATTGGAACGAAATCGCCAATAGATAAGACCATTTTACAATTTGGGCCCAAGTTAGAAGCAGAGCCTATGGTGTAAATTATCGATAGTCCATATCTCGGAAACTATAAGAGATAATGCAATTTGGCAACCGGCAATGTAATTAGCATGCCGAATATTACTTGGAATGTGAATTGGAACGAAATCGCCAATAGGTAAGACCATTTTACAATTTGGGCCCAAGTTAGAAGCAGAGCCTAAGGTGTAAATTATCGATAGTCCATATCTCGGAAACTATAATAGATAATTCAATTTGGCAACCGGCAATGTAATTAGCATGCCGAATATTACTTGGAATGTGAATTGGAACGAAATCGCCAATAGATAAGACCATTTTACAATTTGGGCCCAAGTTAGAAGCAGAGCCTAAGGTGTAAATTATTGATAGTCCATATCTCGGAAACTATAAGAGATAATGCAATTTGGCAACCGGCAGTGTAATTAGCATGCCGAATATTACTTGGAATGTGAATTGGAACGAAATCGCCAACAGAGAAGACCATTTTACAATTTGGGCCCAAGTTAGAAGCAGAGCCTAAGGTGTAAATTATCGATAGTCCATATCTCGGAAACTATAAGAGATAATGCAATTTGGCAACCGGCAATGTAATTAGCATGCCGAATATTACTTGGAATGTGAATTGGAACGAAATCGCCAATAGATAAGACCATTTTACAATTTGGGCCCAAGTTAGAAGCAGAGCCTAAGGTGTAAATTATCGATAGTCCATATCTCGGAAACTATAAGAGATAATGCAATTTGGCAACCGGCAATGTAATTAGCATGCCGAATATTACTTGGAATGTGAATTGGAACGAAATCGCCAATAGAAAAGACCATTTTACAATTTGGGCCCAAGTTAGAAGCAGAGCTTAAGGTGTAAATTATCGATAGTCCATATCTCGGAAATTATAAGAGATAATGCAATTTGGCAACCGGTAATGTAATTAGCATGCCGAATATTACTTGGAATGTGAATTGGTACGAAATCGCCAATAGATAAGGCCATTTTACAATTTGGGCCCAAGTTAGAAGCAGAGCCTAAGGTGTAAATTATCGATAGTCCATATCTCGGAAACTATAAGAGATAATGCAATTTGGCAACCGGCAATGTAATTAGCATGCCGAATATTACTTGGAATGTGAATTGGAACGAAATCGCCAATAGATAAGACCATTTCACAATTTGGGCCCAAGTTAGAAGCAGAGCCTAAGGTGTAAATTATTGATAGTCCATATCTCGGAAACTATAAGAGATAATGCAATTTCGCAACCGGCAATGTAATTAGCATGCCGAATATCACTTGGAATGTGAATTGGGACGAAATCGCCAATAGATAAGACCATTTTACAATTTGGGCCCAAGTTAGAAGCAGAGCCCAAGGTGTAAATTATCGATAGTCCATATCTCGGAAACTATAAGAGATAATGCAATTTGGCAACCGGCAATGTAATTAGCATGCCGAATATTACTTGGAATGTGAATTGGAACGAAATCGCCAATAGATAAGACCATTTTACAATTTGGGCCCAAGTTAGAAGCAGAGCCTAAGGTGTAAATTATCGATAGTCCATATCTCGGAAACTATAAGAGATAATTCAATTTGGCAACCGGCAATGTAATTAGCATGCCGGATATTACTTGGAATGTGAATTGGAACGAAATCGCCAATAGATGAGACCATTTTACAATTTGGGCCCAAGTTAGAAGCAGAGCCTAAGGTGTAAATTATCGATAGTCCATATCTCGGAAACTATAAGAGATAATGCAATTTGGCAACCGGCAATGTAATTAGCATGCCGAATATTACTTGGAATGTGAATTGGAACGAAATCGCCAATAGAGAAGACCATTTTACAATTTGGGCCCTAGTTAGAAGCAGAGTCTAAGGTGTAAATTATCGATAGTCCATATCTCGGAAACTATAAGAGATAATGCAATTTGGCAACCGGCAATGTAATTAGCATGCCGAATATTACTTGGAATGTGAATTGGAACGAAATCGCCAATAGATAAGGCCATTTTACAATTTGGGCCCAAGTTAGAAGCAGAGCCTAAGGTGTAAATTATCGATAGTCCATATCTCGGAAACTATAAGAGATAATGCAATTTGGCAACCGGCAATGTAATTAGCATGCCGAATATTACTTGGAATGTGAATTGGAACGAAATCGCCAATAGATAAGACCATTTTACAATTTGGGCCCAAGTTAGAAGCAGAGCCTAAGATGTAAATTATCGATAGTCCATATCTCGGAAACTATAAGAGAAAATGCAATTTGGCAACCGGCAATGTAATTAGCATGCCGAATATTACTTGGAATGTGAATTGGAACGAAATCGCCAATAGATAAGACCATTTTACAATTTGGGCCCAAGTTAGAAGCAGAGCCTAAGGTGTAAATTATCGATAGTCCATATCTCGGAAACTATAAGAGATAATTCAATTTGGCAACCGGCAATGTAATTAGCATGCCGGATATTACTTGGAATGTGAATTGGAACGAAATCGCCAATACATAAGACCATTTTACAATTTGGGCCCAAGTTAGAAGCAGAGCCTAAGGTGTAAATTATCGATAGTCCATATCTCGGAAACTATAAGAGATAATGCAATTTGGCAACCGGCAATGTAATTAGCATGCCGAATATTACTTGGAATGTGAATTGGAACGAAATCGCCAATAGAGAAGACCATTTTACAATTTGGGCCCAAGTTAGAAGCAGAGCCTAAGGTGTAAATTATCGATAGTCCATATCTCGGAAACTATAAGAGATAATGCAATTTGGCAACCGGCAATGTAATTAGCATACCGAATATTACTTGGAATGTGAATTGGAACGAAATCGCCAATAGATAAGACCATTTTACAATTTGGGCCCAAGTTAGAAGCAGAGCCTAAGGTGTAAATTATCGATAGTCCATATCTCGGAAACTATAAGAGATAATGCAATTTGGCAACCGGCAATGTAATTAGCATGCCGAATATTACTTGGAATGTGAATTGGAACGGAATCGCCAATAGATAAGACCATTTTACAATTTGGGCCCAAGTTAGAAGCAGAGCCTAAGGTGTAAATTATCGATAGTCCATATCTCGGAAACTATAAGAGATAATGCAATTTGGCAACCGGCAATGTAATTAGCATGCCGAATATTACTTGGAATGTGAATTGGAACGAAATCGCCAATAGATAAGACCATTTTACAATTTGGGCCCAAGTTAGAAGCAGAGCCTAAGGTGTAAATTATCGATAGTCCATATCTCGGAAACTATGAGAGATAATGCAATTTGGCAACCGGCAATGTAATTAGCATGCCGAATATTACTTGGAATGTGAATTGGAATGAAATCGCCAATAGATAAGACCATTTTACAATTTGGGCCCAAGTTAGAAGCAGAGCCTAAGGTGTAAATTATCGATAGTCCATATCTCGGAAACTATAAGAGATAATGCAATTTGGCAACCGGCAATGTAATTAGCATGCCGAATATTACTTGGAATGTGAATTGGAACGAAATCGCCAATAGATAAGACCATTTTACAATTTGGGCCCAAGTTAGAAGCAGAGCCTAAGGTGTAAATTATCGATAGTCCATATCTCGGAAACTATAAGAGATAATGCAATTTGGCAACCGGCAATGTAATTAGCATGCCGAATATTAATTGGAATGTGAATTGGAACGAAATCGCCAATAGATAAGACCATTTTACAATTTGGGCCCAAGTTAGAAGCAGAGCCTAAGGTGTAAATTATTGATAGTCCATATCTCGGAAACTATAAGAGATAATGCAATTTCGCAACCGGCAATGTAATTAGCATGCCGAATATTACTTGGAATGTGAATTGGAACGAAATCGCCAATAGATAAGACCATTTTACAATTTGGGCCCAAGTTAGAAGCAGAGCCTAAGGTGTAAATTATCGATAGTCCATATCTCGGAAACTATAAGAGATAATGCAATTTGGCAACCGGCAATGTAATTAGCATGCCGAATATTACTTGGAATGTGAATTGGAACGAAATCGAAAATAGATAAGACCATTTTACAATTTGGGCCCAAGTTAGAAGCAGAGCCTAAGGTGTAAATTATCGATAGTCCATATCTCGGAAACTATAAGAGATAATGCAATTTGGCAACCGGCAATGTAATTAGCATGCCGAATATTACTTGGAATGTGAATTGGAACGAAATCGCCAATAGATAAGACCATTTTACAATTTGGGCCCAAGTTAGAAGCAGAGCCTAAGGTGTAAATTATCGATAGTCCATATCTCGGAAACTATAAGAGATAATGCAATTTGACAACCGGCAATGTAATTAGCATGCCGAATATTACTTGGAATGTGAATTGGAACGAAATCGCCAATAGATAAGACCATTTTACAATTTGGGCCCAAGTTAGAAGCAGAGCCTAAGGTGTAAATTATCGATAGTCCATATCTCGGAAACTATAAGAGATAATGCAATTTGGCAACCGGCAATGTAATTAGCATGCCGAATATTAATTGGAATGTGAATTGGAACGAAATCGCCAATAGATAAGACCATTTTACAATTTGGGCCCAAGTTAGAAGCAGAGCCTAAGGTGTAAATTATCGATAGTCCATATCTCGGAAACTATAAGAGATAATTCAATTTGGCAACCGGCAATGTAATTAGCATGCCGGATATTACTTGGAATGTGAATTGGAACGAAATCGCCAATAGATGAGACCATTTTACAATTTGGGCCCAAGTTAGAAGCAGAGCCTAAGGTGTAAATTATCGATAGTCCATATCTCGGAAACTATAAGAGATAATGCAATTTGGCAACCGGCAATGTAATTAGCATGCCGAATATTACTTGGAATGTGAATTGGAACGAAATCGCCAATAGAGAAGACCATTTTACAATTTGGGCCCTAGTTAGAAGCAGAGCCTAAGGTGTAAATTATCGATAGTCCATATCTCGGAAACTATAAGAGATAATGCAATTTGGCAACCGGCAATGTAATTAGCATGCCGAATATTACTTGGAATGTGAATTGGAACGAAATCGCCAATAGATAAGGCCATTTTACAATTTGGGCCCAAGTTAGAAGCAGAGCCTAAGGTGTAAATTATCGATAGTCCATATCTCGGAAACTATAAGAGATAATGCAATTTGGCGACCGGCAATGTAATTAGCATGCCGAATATTACTTGGAATGTGAATTGGAACGAAATCGCCAATAGATAAGACCATTTTACAATTTGGGCCCAAGTTAGAAGCAGAGCCTAAGATGTAATTTATCGATAGTCCATATCTCGGAAACTATAAGAGAAAATGCAATTTGGCAACCGGCAATGTAATTAGCATGCCGAATATTACTTGGAATGTGAATTGGAACGAAATCGCCAATAGATAAGACCATTTTACAATTTGGGCCCAAGTTAGAAGCAGAGCCTAAGGTGTAAATTATCGATAGTCCATATCTCGGAAACTATAAGAGATAATTCAATTTGGCAACCGGCAATGTAATTAGCATGCCGGATATTACTTGGAATGTGAATTGGAACGAAATCGCCAATACATAAGACCATTTTACAATTTGGGCCCAAGTTAGAAGCAGAGCCTAAGGTGTAAATTATCGATAGTCCATATCTCGGAAACTATAAGAGATAATGCAATTTGGCAACCGGCAATGTAATTAGCATGCCGAATATTACTTGGAATGTGAATTGGAACGAAATCGCCAATAGAGAAGACCATTTTACAATTTGGGCCCAAGTTAGAAGCAGAGCCTAAGGTGTAAATTATCGATAGTCCATATCTCGGAAACTATAAGAGATAATGCAATTTGGCAACCGGCAATGTAATTAGCATGCCGAATATTACTTGGAATGTGAATTGGAACGAAATCGCCAATAGATAAGACCATTTTACAATTTGGGCCCAAGTTAGAAGCAGAGCCTAAGGTGTAAATTATCGATAGTCCATATCTCGGAAACTATAAGAGATAATGCAATTTGGCAACCGGCAATGTAATTAGCATGCCGAATATTACTTGGAATGTGAATTGGAACGGAATCGCCAATAGATAAGACCATTTTACAATTTGGGCCCAAGTTAGAAGCAGAGCCTAAGGTGTAAATTATCGATAGTCCATATCTCGGAAACTATAAGAGATAATGCAATTTGGCAACCGGCAATGTAATTAGCATGCCGAATATTACTTGGAATGTGAATTGGAACGAAATCGCCAATAGATAAGACCATTTTACAATTTGGGCCCAAGTTAGAAGCAGAGCCTAAGGTGTAAATTATCGATAGTCCATATCTCGGAAACTATGAGAGATAATGCAATTTGGCAACCGGCAATGTAATTAGCATGCCGAATATTACTTGGAATGTGAATTGGAATGAAATCGCCAATAGATAAGACCATTTTACAATTTGGGCCCAAGTTAGAAGCAGAGCCTAAGGTGTAAATTATCTATAGTCCATATCTCGGAAACTATAAGAGATAATGCAATTTGGCAACCGGCAATGTAATTAGCATGCCGAATATTACTTGGAATGTGAATTGGAACGAAATCGCCAATAGATAAGACCATTTTACAATTTGGGCCCAAGTTAGAAGCAGAGCCTAAGGTGTAAATTATCGATAGTCCATATCTCGGAAACTATAAGAGATAATGCAATTTGGCAACCGGCAATGTAATTAGCATGCCGAATATTACTTGGAATGTGAATTGGAACGAAATCGCCAATAGATAAGACCATTTTACAATTTGGGCCCAAGTTAGAAGCAGAGCCTAAGGAGTAAATTATGGATAGTCCATATCTCGGAAACTATAAGAGATAATGCAATTTCGCAACCGGCAATGTAATTAGCATGCCGAATATTACTTGGAATGTGAATTGGAACGAAATCGCCAATAGATAAGACCATTTTACAATTTGGGCCCAAGTTAGAAGCAGAGCCTAAGGTGTAAATTATCGATAGTCCATATCTCGGAAACTATAAGAGATAATGCAATTTGGCAACCGGCAATGTAATTAGCATGCCGAATATTACTTGGAATGTGAATTGGAACGAAATCGCCAATAGATAAGACCATTTTACAATTTGGGCCCAAGTTAGAAGCAGAGCCTAAGGTGTAAATTATCGATAGTCCATATCTCGGAAACTATAAGAGATAATGCAATTTGGCAACCGGCAATGTAATTAGCATGCCGAATATTACTTGGAATGTGAATTGGAACGAAATCGCCAATAGATAAGACCATTTTACAATTTGGGCCCAAGTTAGAAGCAGAGCCTAAGGTGTAAATTATCGATAGTCCATATCTCGGAAACTATAAGAGATAATGCAATTTGACAACCGGCAATGTAATTAGCATGCCGAATATTACTTGGAATGTGAATTGGAACGAAATCGCCAATAGATAAGACCATTTTACAATTTGGGCCCAAGTTAGAAGCAGAGCCTAAGGTGTAAATTATCGATAGTCCATATCTCGGAAACTATAAGAGATAATGCAATTTGGCAACCGGCAATGTAATTAGCATGCCGAATATTAATTGGAATGTGAATTGGAACGAAATCGCCAATAGATAAGACCATTTTACAATTTGGGCCCAAGTTAGAAGCAGAGCCTAAGGTGTAAATGATCGATAGTCCATATCTCGGAAACTATAAGAGATAATGCAATTTGGCAACCGGCAATGTAATTAGCACGCCGAATATTACTTGGAATGTAAATTGGAACGAAATCGCCAATAGGTAAGACCATTTTACAATTTGGGCCCAAGTTAGAAGCAGAGCCTAAGGTGTAAATGATCGATAGTCCATATCTCGGAAACTATAAGAGATAATGCAATTTGGCAACCGGCAATGTAATTAGCATGCCGAATATTACTTGGAATGTGAATTGGAACGAAATCGCCAATAGGTAAGATCATTTTACAATTTGGGCCCAAGTTAGAAGCAGAGCCTAAGGTGTAAATTATCGATAGTCCATATCTCGGAAACTATAAGAGATAATGCAATTTGGCAACCGGCAATGTCGTTAGCATGCCGAATATTACTTGGAATGTGAATTGGAACGAAATCGCCAATAGGTAAGACCATTTTACAATTTGGGCCCAAGTTAGAAGCAGAGCCTATGGTGTAAATTATCGATAGTCCATATCTCGGAAACTATAAGAGATAATGAAATTTGGCAACCGGCAATGTAATTAGCATGCCGAATATTACTTGGAATGTGAATTGGAACGAAATCGCCAATAGATAAGACCATTTTACAATTTGGGCCCAAGTTAGAAGCAGAGCCTAAGGTGTAAATTATCGATAGTCCATATCTCGGAAACTATAAGAGATAATGCAATTTGGCAACCGGCAATGTAATTAGCATGCCGAAAATTACTTGGAATGTGAATTGGAACGAAATCGCCAATAGATAAGACCATTTTACAATTTGGGCCCAAGTTAGAAGCAGAGCCTAAGGTGTAAATTATTGATAGTCCATATCTCGGAAACTATAAGAGATAATGCAATTTCGCAACCGGCAATGTAATTAGCATGCCGAATATCACTTGGAATGTGAATTGGGACGAAATCGCCAATAGATAAACCATTTTACAATTTGGGCCCAAGTTAGAAGCAGAGCCTAAGGTGTAAATTATCGATAGTCCATATCTCGGAAACTATAAGAGATAATGCAATTTGGCAACCGGCAATATAATTAGCATGCCGAATATTACTTGGAATGTGAATTGGAACGAAATTGCCAATAGATAAGACCATTTTACAATTTGGGCCCAAGTTAGAAGCAGAGCCTAAGGTGTAAATTATCGATAGTCCATATCTCGGAAACTATAAGAGATAATGCAATTTGGCAACCGGCAATGTAATTAGCATGCCGAATATTACTTGGAATGTGAATTGGAACGAAATCGCCAATAGATAAGACCATTTTACAATTTGGGCCCAAGTTAGAAGCAGAGCCTAAGGTGTAAATTATCGATAGTCCATATCTCGGAAACTATAAGAGATAATGCAATTTCGCAACCGGCAATGTAATTAGCATGCCGAATATTACTCGTAGTGTGAATTGGAACGAAATCGCCAATAGATAAGACCATTTTACAATTTGGGCCCAAGTTAGAAGCAGAGCCTAAGGTGTAAATTATCGATAGTCCATATCTCGGAAACTATAAGAGATAATGCAATTTGGCAACCGGCAATGTAATTAGCATGCCGAATATTACTTGGAATGTGAATTGGAACGAAATCGCCAATAGATAAGACCATTTTACAATTTGGGCCCAAGTTAGAAGCAGTGCCTAAGGTGTAAATTATCGATAGTCCATATCTCGGAAACTATAAGAGATAATGCAATTTGGCAACCGGCAATGTAATTAGCATGCCGAATATTACTTGGAATGTGAATTGGAACGAAATCGCCAATAGATAAGACCATTTTACAATTTGGGCCCAAGTTAGAAGCAGAGCCTAAGGTGCAAAATTATCGATAGTCCATATCTCGGAAACTATAAGAGATAATGCAATTTGGCAACCGGCAATGTAATTAGCATGCCGAATATTACTTGGAATGTGAACTGGAACGAAATCGCCAATAGATAAGACCATTTCACAATTTGGGCCCAAGTTAGAAGCAGAGCCTAAGGTGTAAATTATTGATAGTCCATATCTCGGAAACTATAAGAGATAATGCAATTTCGCAACCGGCAATGTAATTAGCATGCCGAATATCACTTGGAATGTGAATTGGGACGAAATCGCCAATAGATAAGACCATTTTACAATTTGGGCCCAAGTTAGAAGCAGAGCCTAAGGTGTAAATTATCGATAGTCCATATCTCGGAAACTATAAGAGATAATGCAATTTGGCAACCGGCAATGTAATTAGCATGCCGAATATTACTTGGAATGTGAATTGGAACGAAATCGCCAATAGATAAGACCATTTTACAATTTGGGCCCAAGTTAGAAGCAGAGCCTAAGGTGTAAATTATCGATAGTCCATATCTCGGAAACTATAAGAGATAATTCAATTTGGCAACCGGCAATGTAATTAGCATGCCGGATATTACTTGGAATGTGAATTGGAACGAAATCGCCAATAGATAAGACCATTTTACAATTTGGGCCCAAGTTAGAAGCAGAGCCTAAGGTGTAAATTATCGATAATCCATATCTCGGAAACTATAAGAGATAATGCAATTTGGCAACCGGCAATGTAATTAGCATGCCGAATATTACTTGGAATGTGAATTGGAACGAAATCGCCAATAGAGAAGACCATTTTACAATTTGGGCCCTAGTTAGAAGCAGAGCCTAAGGTGTAAATTATCGATAGTCCATATCTCGGGAACTATAAGAGATAATGCAATTTGGCAACCGGCAATGTAATTAGCATGCCGAATATTACTTGGAATGTGAATTGGAACGAAATCGCCAATAGATAAGGCCATTTTACAATTTGGGCCCAAGTTAGAAGCAGAGCCTAAGGTGTAATTTATCGATAGTCCATATCTCGGAAACTATAAGAGATAATGCAATTTGGCAACCGGCAATGTAATTAGCATGCCGAATATTACTTGGAATGTGAATTGGAACGAAATCGCCAATAGATAAGACCATTTTACAATTTGGGCCCAAGTTAGAAGCAGAGCCTAAGATGTAAATTATCGATAGTCCATATCTCGGAAACTATAAGAGAAAATGCAATTTGGCAACCGGCAATGTAATTAGCATGCCGAATATTACTTGGAATGTGAATTGGAACGAAATCGCCAATAGATAAGACCATTTTACAATTTGGGCCCAAGTTAGAAGCAGAGCCTAAGGTGTAAATTATCGATAGTCCATATCTCGGAAACTATAAGAGATAATTCAATTGGGCAACCGGCAATGTAATTAGCATGCCGGATATTACTTGGAATGTGAATTGGAACGAAATCGCCAATAGATAAGACCATTTTACAATTTGGGCCCAAGTTAGAAGCAGAGCCTAAGGTGTAAATTATCGATAGTCCATATCTCGGAAACTATAAGAGATAATGCAATTTGGCAACCGGCAATGTAATTAGCATGCCGAATATTACTTGGAATGTGAATTGGAACGAAATCGCCAATAGAGAAGACCATTTTACAATTTGGGCCCAAGTTAGAAGCAGAGC
>NW_027473128.1:0-55155 GCF_030347505.1 Rhynchophorus ferrugineus
AGATATGGACTATCAATAATTTACACCTTAGGCTCTGCTTCTAACTTGGGCCCAATTTGTAAAATGGTCTTATCTATTGGCGATTTCGTTCCAATTCACATTCCAAGTAATATTCGGCATTGCTAATTACATTGCCGGTTGCCAAATTGCATTATCTCTTATAGTTTCCGAGATATGGACTATCGATAATTTACACCTTAGGCCTCTGCTTCTAACTTGGGCCCAAATTGTAAAATGGTCTTATCTATTGGCGATTTCGTTCCAATTCACATTCCAAGTAATATTCGGCATGCTAATTACATTGCCGAGTTGCCAAATTGCATTATCTCTTATAGTTTCGAGATATGGACTATCGATAATTTACACCTTAGGCTCTGCTTCTAACTTGGGCCCAAATGTAAAATGGCTTATCTATTGGCGATTTCGTTCAATTCACATTCCAAGTAATATTCGGCATGCTAATTACATTTGCCGGTTGCCAAATTGCATTATCTCTTATAGTTTCCGAGATATGGACTATCGATAATTTACACCTTAGGCTCTGCTTCTAACTTGGGCCCAAATTGTAAAATGGTTTATCTATTGGCGATTTCGTTGCAATTCACATTCCAAGTAATATTCGGCATGCTAATTACATTGCCGGTTGCCAAATTGGCATTATCTCTTATAGTTTCCGAGATATGGACTATCGATAATTTACACCTTAGGCTCTGCTTCTAACTTGGGCCCAAATTGTAAAATGGTCTTATCTATTGGCGATTTCGTTCCAATTCACATTCCAAGTTAATATTCGGCATGCTAAATTACATTGCCGGTTGCCAAATTGCATTATCTCTTATAGTTTCCGAGATATGGACTCTCGATAATTTACACCTTAGGCTCTGCTTCTAACTTGGGCCCAAATTGTAAAATGGTCTTATCTATTGGCGATTTCGTTCCAATTCACACTCCAAGTAATATTCGGCACGCTAATTACATTGCCGGTTGCGAAATTGCAATTATCTCTTATAGTTTCCGAGATATGGACTATCGATAATTTACACCTTAGGCTCTGCTTCTAACTTGGGCCCAAATTGTAAAATGGTCTTATCTATTGGCGATTTCGTTCAATTCACATTCCAAGTAATATTCGGCATGCTAATTACATTGCCGGTGCCAATTGCTTATCTCTTATAGTTTTCCGAGATATGGACTATCGATAATTTACACCTTAGGCTCTGCTTCTAACTTGGGCCCAATTGTAAAATGGTCTTATCTATTGGCGATTTCGTTCCAATTCACATTCCAAGTAATATTCGGCATGCTAATTACATTGCCGGTTGCCAAATTGCATATCTCTTATAGTTTCCGAGATATGGACTATCGATAATTTACACCTTAGGCTCTGCTTCTAACTTGGGCCCAAATTGTAAAATGGTCTTATCTATTGGCGATTTCGTCCCAATTCACATTCCAAGTGATATTCGGCATGCTAATTACATTGCCGGTTGCGAAATTGCATTATCTCTTTATAGTTTCCGAGATATGGACTATCGATAATTTACACCTTAGGCTCTGCTTCTAACTTGGGCCCAAATTGTAAAATGGTCTTATCTATTGGCGATTTCGTTCCAATTCACATTCCAAGTAATATTCGGCATGCTAATTACATTGCCGGTTGCCAAATTGCATTATCTCTTATAGTTTCCGAGATATGGACTATCGATAATTTACACCGTAGGCTCTGCTTCTAACTTGGGCCCAATTGTAAAATGGGTCTTATCTATTGGCGATTTCGTTCCAATTCACATTCCAAGTAATATTCGGCATGCCTAATTACATTGCCGGTTGCCAAATTGCATTATCTCTATAGTTTCCGAGATATGGACTATCGATAATTTACACCTTAGGCTCTGCTTCTAACTTGGCCCAAATTGTAAAATGGTCTTATCTATTGGCGATTTCGTTCAATTCACATTTCCAAGTAATATTCGGCATGCTAATTACATTGCCGTTTGCCAAATTGCATTATCTCTTATAGTTTCCGAGATATGGACTATCGATAATTTACACCTTAGGCTCTGCTTCTAACTTGGCCCAAATTGTAAAATGGTCTTATCTATTGGCGATTTCGTTCCAATTCACATTCCAAGTAATATTCGGCATGCTAATTACATTGCCGGTTGCCAAATTGCATTATCTCTTATAGTTTCCGAGATATGGACTATCGATAATTTACACCTTAGGCTCTGCTTCTAACTTGGGCCCAAATTGTAAAATGGTCTTATCTATGGCGATTTCGTTCCAATTCACATTCCAAGTAATATTCGGCATGCTAATTACATTGCCGGTTGCCAAATTGAATTATCTCTTATAGTTTCCGAGATATGGACTATCGATAATTTACACCTTAGGCTCTGCTTCTAACTTGGGCCCAAATTGTAAAATGGTCTTACCTATTGGCGATTTCGTTCCAATTCACATTCCAAGTAATATTCGGCATGCTAATTACATTGCCGGTTGCCAAATTGCATTATCTCTTATAGTTTCCGAGATATGGACTATCGATAATTTACACCTTAGGCTCTGCTTCTAACTTGGGCCCAAATTGTAAAATGGTCTTATCTATTGGCGATTTCGTTCCAATTCACATTCCAAGTAATATTCGGCATGCTAATTACATTGCCGGTTGCCAATTGCATTATCTTCTTATAGTTTCCGAGATATGGACTATCGATTATTTACACCTTAGGCTCTGCTTCTAACTTGGGCCCAAATTGTAAAATGGTCTTATCTATTGGCGATTTCGTTCCAATTCACATCCAAGTAATATTCGGCATGCTAATTACATTGCCGGTTGCCAAATTGCATTATCTCTTATAGTTTCCGAGATATGGACTATCGATAATTTACACCATAGGCTCTGCTTCTAACTTGGGCCCAAATTGTAAAATGGTCTTATCTATTGGCGATTTCGTTCCAATTCACATTCAAGGAATATTCGGCATGCTAATTACATTGCCGGTTGCCAAATTGCATTATCTCTTATAGTTTCCGAGATATGGACTATCGATAATTTACACCTTAGGCTCTGCTTCTAACTTGGGCCCAAATTGTAAAATGGTCTTATCTATTGGCGATTTCGTTCCAATTCACATTCCAAGTAATATTCGGCATGCTAATTACATTGCCGGTTGCCAAATTGCATTATCTCTTATAGTTTCCGAGATATGGACTATCGATAATTTACACCTTAGGCTCTGCTTCTAACTTGGGCCCAAATTGTAAAATGGTCTTATCTATGGGCGATTTCGTTCCAATTCACATTCCAAGTAATATTCGGCATGCTAATTACATTGCGGTTGCCATATTACATTATCTCTTATAGTTTCCGAGATATGGACTATCGATAATTTACACCTTAGGCTCTGCTTCTAACTTGGGCCCAAATTGTAAAATGGTCTTATCTATTGGCGATTTCGTTCCAATTCACATTCCAAGTAATATTCGGCATGCTAATTACATTGCCGGTTGCCAAATTGAATTATCTCTTATAGTTTCCGAGATATGGACTATCGATAATTTACACCTTAGGCTCTGCTTCTAACTTGGGCCCAAATTGTAAATGGTCTTACCTATTGGCGATTTCGTTCCAATTCACATTCCAAGTAATATTCGGCATGCTAATTACATTGCCGGTTGCCAAATTGCATTATCTCTTATAGTTTCCGAGATATGGACTATCGATAATTTACACCTTAGGCTCTGCTTCTAACTTGGGCCCAAATTGAAAATGGTCTTATCTATTGGCGATTTCGTCCAATTCACAGTCCAAGTAATATTCGGCATGCTAATTACATTGCCGGTTGCCAAATTGCATTATCTCTTATAGTTTCCGAGATATGGACTATCGATAATTTACACCTTAGGCTCTGCTTCTAACTTGGGCCCAAATTGTAAAATGGTCTTATCTATTGGCGATTTCGTTCCCAATTCACATTCCAAGTGATTTTCGGCATGCTAATTACATTGCCGGTTGCGAAATTGCATTATCTCTTATAGTTTCCGAGATATGGACTATCGATAATTTACACCTTAGGCTCTGCTTCTAACTTGGGCCCAAATTGTAAAATGGGTCTTATCTAGTGGCGATTTCGTTCCAATTCACATTCCAAGTAAAATTCGGCATGCTAATTACATTGCCGGTTGCCAAATTGCATTATCTCTTATAGTTTCCGAGATATGGACTATCGATAATTTACACCTTAGGCTCTGCTTCTAACTTGGGCCCAAATTGTAAAATGGTCTTATCTATTGGCGATTTCGTCCAATTCACATTCCAAGTGATATTCGGCATGCTAATTACATTGCCGGTTACCAAATTGCATTATCTCTTATAGTTTCCGAGATATGGACTATCGATAATTACACCTTAGGCTCTGCTTCTAACTTGGGCCCAAATTGTAAAATGGTCTTATCTATTGGCGATTTCGTTCCAATTCACATTCCAAGTAATATTCGGCATGCTAATTACATTGCCGGTTGCCAAATTGCATTATCTCTTATAGTTTCCGAGATATGGACTATCGATAATTTACACCTTAGGCTCTGCTTCTAACTTGGGCCCAAATTGTAAAATGGTCTTATCTATTGGCGATTTCGTCCCAATTCACATTCCAAGTGATATTCGGCATGCTAATTACATTGCCGGTTGCCGAAATTGCATTATCTCTTATAGTTTCCGAGATATGGACTATCAATAATTTACACCTTAGGCTCTTGCTTCTAACTTGGGCCCAAATTGTAAAAATGGTCTTAATCTATTGGCGATTTCGTTCCAATTCACATTCCAAGTAATATTCGGCATGCTAATTACATTGCCGGTTGCCAAATTGCATTATCTCTTATAGTTTCCGAGATATGGACTATCGATAATTTACACCTTAGGCTCTGCTTCTAACTTGGGCCCAAATTGTAAAATGGTCTTATCTATTGGCGATTTCGTCCCAATTCACATTCCAAGTGATATTCGGCATGCTAATTACATTGCCGGTTGCGAAAATGCTTATCTCTTATAGTTTCCGAGATATGGACTATCAATAATTTACACCTTAGGCTCTGCTTCTAACTTGGGCCCAAATTGTAAAATGGTCTTATCTAGTGGCGATTTCGTTCCCAATTCACATTCCAAGTAAAATTCGGCATGCTAATTACATTGCGGTTGCCAAATTGCATTATCTCTTATAGTTTCCGAGATATGGACTATCGATAATTTACACCTTAGGCTCTGCTTCTAACTTGGGCCCAAATTGTAAAATGGTCTTATCTATTGGCGATTTCGTCCCAATTCACATTCCAAGTGATATTCGGCATGCTAATTACATTGCCGGTTACCAAATTGCATTATCTCTTATAGTTTCCGAGATATGGACTATCGATAATTTACACCTTAGGCTCTGCTTCTAACTTGGGCCCAATTTGTAAAATGGTCTTATCTATTGGCGATTTCGTTCCAATTCACATTCCAAGTAATATTCGGCATGCTAATTACATTGCCGGTTGCCAAATTGCATTATCTCTTATAGTTTCCGAGATATGGACTATCGATAATTTACACCTTAGGCTCTGCTTCTAACTTGGGCCCAAATTGTAAAATGGTCTTATCTATTGGCGATTTCGTCCCAATTCACATTCCAAGTGATATTCGGCATGCTAATTACATTGCCGGTTGCGAAATTGCATTATCTCTTATAGTTTCCGAGATATGGACTATCAATAATTTACACCTTAGGCTCTGCTTCTAACTTGGGCCCAATTGTAAAATGGTCTTATCTATTGGCGATTTCGTTGCAATTCACATTCCAAGTAATATTCGGCATGCTAATTACATTGCCGGTTGCCAAATTGCATTATCTCTTATAGTTTCCGAGATATGGACTATCGATAATTTACACCTTAGGCTCTGCTTCTAACTTGGGCCCAAATTGTAAAATGGTCTTATCTATTGGCGATTTCGTTCCAATTCACATTCCAGTAATATTCGGCATGCTAATTACATTGCCGGTTGCCAAATTGCATTATCTCTTATAGTTTCCGAGATATGGACTATCGATAATTTACACCTTAGGCTCTGCTTCTAACTTGGGCCAAATTGTAAAATGGTCTTATCTATTGGCGATTTCGTTCCAAATCACACTCCAAGTAATATTCGGCATGCTAATTACATTGCCGGTTGCGAAATTGTATTATCTCTTATAGTTTCCGAGATATGGACTATCGATAATTTACACCTTAGGCTCTGCTTCTAACTTGGGCCCAAATTGTAAAATGGTCTTATCTATTGGCGATTTCGTTCCAATTCACATTCCAAGTAATATTCGGCATGCTAATTACATTGCCGGTTGCCAAATTGCATTATCTCTTATAGTTTCCGAGATATGGACTATCGATAATTTACACCTTAGGCTCTGCTTCTAACTTGGGCCCAAATTGTAAAATGGTCTTATCTATTGGCGATTTCGTTCCAATTCACATCCCAAGTAATATTCGGCATGCTAATTACATTGCCGTTTGCCAAATTGCATTATCTCTTATAGTTTCCGAGATATGGACTATCGATAATTTACACCTTAGGCTCTGCTTCTAACTTGGGCCCAAATTGTAAAATGGTCTTATCTATTGGCGATTTCGTCCCAATTCACATTCCAAGTGATATTCGGCATGCTAATTACATTGCCGGTTGCGAAATTGCATTATCTCTTATAGTTTCCGAGATATGGACTATCAATAATTTACACCTTAGGCTCTGCTTCTAACTTGGGCCCAAATTGTAAAATTGTCTTATCTATTGGCGATTTCGTTCCAATTCACATTCCAAGTAATATTCGGCATGCTAATTACATTGCCGGTTGCCAAATTGCATTATCTCTTATAGTTTCCGAGATATGGACTATCGATAATTTACACCTTAGGCTCTGCTTCTAACTTGGGCCCAAATTGTAAAATGGTCTTATCTATTGGCGATTTCGTTCCAATTCACATTCCAAGTAATATTCGGCATGCTAATTACATTGCCGGTTGCCAAATTGCATTATCTCTTATAGTTTCCGAGATATGGACTATCGATAATTTACACCATAGGCTCTGCTTCTAACTTGGGCCCAAATTGTAAAATGGTCTTATCTATTGGCGATTTCGTTCCAATTCACATTCCAAGGAATATTCGGCATGCTAATTACATTGCCGGTTGCCAAATTGCATTATCTCTTATAGTTTCCGAGATATGGACTATCGATAATTTACACCTTAGGCTCTGCTTCTAACTTGGGCCCAAATTGTAAAATGGTCTTATCTATTGGCGATTTCGTTCCAATTCACATTCCAAGTAATATTCGGCATGCTAATTACATTGCCGGTTGCCAAATTGCATTATCTCTTATAGTTTCCGAGATATAGACTATCGATAATTTACACCTTAGGCTCTGCTTCTAATTTGGGCCCAAATTGTAAATGGTCTTATCTATTGGCGATTTCGTTCCAATTCACATTCCAAGTAACATTCGGCATGCTAATTACATTGCCGGTTGCCAAATTGCATTATCTCTTATAGTTTCCGAGATATGGACTATCGATAATTTACACCTTAGGCTCTGCTTCTAACTTGGGCCCAAATTGTAAAATGGTCTTATCTATTGGCGATTTCGTCCCAATTCACATTCCAAGTGATATTCGGCATGCTAATTACATTGCCGGTTGCGAAATTGCATTATCTCTATAGTTTCCGAGATATGGACTATCAATAATTTACACCTTAGGCTCTGCTTCTAACTTGGGCCTTCTAAATGGTCTTATCTATTGGCGATTTCGTCCCAATTCACATTCCAAGTGATATTCGGCATGCTAATTACATTGCCGGTTGCGAAATTGCATTATCTCTTATAGTTTCCGAGATATGGACTATCGATAATTTACACCTTAGGCTCTGCTTCTAACTTGGGCCCAAATTGTAAAATGGCCTTATCTATTGGCGACTTCGTTCCAATTCACATTCCAAGTAATATTCGGCATGCTAATTACATTGCCGGTTGCCAAATTGCATTATCTCTTATAGTTTCCGAGATATGGACTATCGATAATTTACACCTTAGGCTCTGCTTCTAACTTGGGCCCAAATTGTAAAATGGTCTTATCTATTGGCGATTTCGTCCCAATTCACATTCAAGTGATATTCGGCATGCTAATTATATTGCCGGTTGCGAAATTGCATTATCTCTTATAGTTTCCGAGATATGGACTATCAATAATTTACACCTTAGGCTCTGCTTCTAACTTGGGCCCAAATTGTAAAATGGTCTTATCTAGTGGCGATTTCGTTCCAATTCACATTCCAAGTAAAACTCGGCATGCTAATTACATTGCCGGTTGCCAAATTGCATTATCTCTTATAGTTTCCGAGATATGGACTATCGATAATTTACACCTTAGGCTCTGCTTCTAACTTGGTCCCAAATTGTAAAATGGTCTTATCTATTGGGCGATTTCGTCCCAATTCACATTCCAAGTGATATTCGGCATGCTAATTACATTGCCAGTTACCAAATTGCATTATCTCTTATAGTTTCCGAGATATGGACTATCGATAATTTACACCTTAGCTCTGCTTCTAACTTGGGCCCAAATTGTAAAATGGTCTTATCTATTGGCGATTTCGTTCCAATTCACATTCCAAGTAATATTCGGCATGCTAATTACATTGCCGGTTGCCAAATTGCATTATCTCTTATAGTTTCCGAGATATGGACTATCGATAATTTACACCTTAGGCTCTGCTTCTAACTTGGGCCCAAATTGTAAAATGGTCTTATCTATTGGCGATTTCGTCCCAATTCACATTCCAAGTGATATTCGGCATGCTAATTACATTGCCGGTTGCCAATTGCATTATCTCTTATAGTTTTCCGAGATATGGACTATCGTTAATTTACACCTTAGGCTCTGCTTCTAACTTGGGCCCAAATTGTAAAATGGTCTTATCTATTGGCGATTTCGTTCCAATTCACATTCCAAGTAATATTCGGCATGCTAATTACATTGCCGGTTACCAAATTGCATTATCTCTTATAGTTTCCGAGATATGGACTATCGATAATTTACACCATAGGCTCTGCTTCTAACTTGGCCCAAATTGTAAAATGGTTTTATCTATTGGCGATTTCGTTCCAATTCACATTCCAAGTAATTATTCGGCATGCTAATTACATTGGCGGTTGCCAAATTGCATTATCTCTTATAGTTTCCGAGATATGGACTATCGATAATTTACACCTTAGGCTCTGCTTCTAACTTGCTCCCAAATTGTAAAATGGTCTTATCTATTGGCGATTTCGTTCCAATTCACATTCCAAGTAATATTCGGCATGCTAATTACATTGCCGGTTGCCAAATTGCATTATCTCTTATAGTTTCCGAGATATAGACTATCGATAATTTACACCTTAGGCTCTGCTTCTAATTTGGGCCCAAATTGTAAAATGGTCTTATCTATTGGCGATTTCGTTCCAATTCACATTCCAAGTAATATTCGGCATGCTAATTACATTGCCGGTTGCCAAATTGCATTATCTCTTATAGTTTCCGAGATATGGACTATCGATAATTTACACCTTAGGCTCTGCTTCTAATTTGGGCCCAAATTGTAAAATGGTCTTATCTATTGGCGATTTCGTTCCAATTCACATTCCAAGTAATATTCGGCATGCTAATTACATTGCCGGTTGCCAAATTGCATTATCTCTTATAGTTTCCGAGATATGGACTATCGATAATTTACACCTTAGGCTCTGCTTCTAACTTGGGCCCAAATTGTAAAATGGTCTTATCTATTGGCGATTTCGTCCCAATTCACATTCCAAGTGATATTCGGCATGCTAATTACATTGCCGGTTGCGAAATTGCATTATCTCTTATAGTTTCCGAGATATGGACTATCAATAAATTACACCTTAGGCTCTGCTTCTAACTTGGGCCCAAATTGTAAAATGGTCTTATCTATTGGCGATTTCGTTCCAATTCACATTCCAAGTAGTATTCGGCATGCTAATTACATTGCCGGTTGCCAAATTGCATTATCTCTTATAGTTTCCGAGATATGGACTATCGATAATTTACACCTTAGGCTCTGCTTCTAACTTGGGCCCAAATTGTAAAATGGTCTTATCTATTGGCGATTTCGTTGCAATTCACATTCCAAGTAATATTCGGCATGCTAATTACATTGCCGGTTGCCAAATTGCATTATCTCTTATAGTTTCCGAGATATGGACTATCGATAATTTACACCTTAGGCTCTGCTTCTAACTTGGACCCAAATTGTAAAATGGTCTTATCTATTGGCGAATTCGTCCAATTCACATTCCAAGTGATATTCGGCATGCTAATTACATTGCCGGTTGCGAAATTGCATTATCTCTTACAGTTTCCGAGATATGGACTATCAATAATTTACACCTTAGGCTCTGCTTCTAACTTGGGCCCAAATTGTAAAATGGTCTTATCTATTGGCGATTTCGTTCCAATTCACATTCCAAGTAATATTCGGCATGCTAATTACATTGCCGGTTGCCAAATTGCATTATCTCTTATAGTTTCCGAGATATGGACTATCGATAATTTACACCTTAGGCTCTGCTTCTAACTTGGGCCCAAATTGTAAAATGGTCTTATCTATTGGCGATTTCGTTCCAATTCACATTCCAAGTAATATTCGGCATGCTAATTACATTGCCGGTTGCCAAATTGCATTATCTCTTATAGTTTCCGAGATATGGACTATCGATAATTTACACCTTAGGCTCTGCTTCTAACTTGGGCCCAAATTGTAAAATGGTCTTATCTATTGGCGATTTCGTTCCAATTCACATTCCAAGTAATATTCGGCATGCTAATTACATTGCCGGTTGCCAAATTGCATTATCTCTTATAGTTTCCGAGATATGGACTATCGATAATTTACACCTTAGGCTCTGCTTCTAACTTGGGCCCAAATTGTAAAATGGTCTTATCTATTGGCGATTTCGTCCCAATTCACATTCCAAGTGATATTCGGCATGCTAATTACATTGCCGGTTGCGAAATTGCATTATCTCTTATAGTTTCCGAGATATGGACTATCGATAATTTACACCTTAGGCTCTGCTTCTAACTTGGGCCCAAATTGTAAAATGGTCTTGTCTATTGGCGATTTCGTTCCAATTCACATTCCAAGTAATATTCGGCATGCTAATTACATTGCCGGTTGCCAAATTGCATTATCTCTTATAGTTTCCGAGATATGAACTATCGATAATTTACACCTTAGTTTCTGCTTCTAACTTGGGCCCAAATTGTAAAATGGTCTTATCTATTGGCGATTTCGTCCCAATTCACATTCCAAGTGATATTCGGCGTGCTAATTACATTGCCGGTTGCGAAATTGCATTATCACTTATAGTTTCCGAGATATGGACTATCAATAATTTACACTTAGGCTCTGCTTCTAACTTGGGCCCAAATTGTAAAATGGTCTTATCTATTGGCGATTTCGTTCCAATTCACATTCCAAGTAATATTCGGCATGCTAATTACATTGCCGGTTGCCAAATTGCATTATCTCTTATAGTTTCCGAGATATGGACTATCGATAATTTACACCTTAGGCTCTGCTTCTAACTTGGGCCCAAATTGTAAAATGGTCTTATCTATTGGCGATTTCGTTCCAATTCACATTCCAAGTAATATTCGGCATGCTAATTACATTGCCGGTTGCCAAATTGCATTATCTCTTATAGTTTCCGAGATATGGACTATCGATTATTTACACCATAGGCTCTGCTTCTAACTTGGGCCCAAATTGTAAAATGGTCTTATCTATTGGCGATTTCGTTCCAATTCACATTCCAAGTAATATTCGGCATGCTAATTACATTGCCGGTTGCCAAATTGCATTATCTCTTATAGTTTCCGAGATATGGACTATCGATAATTTACACCTTAGGCTCTGCTTCTAACTTGCTCCTAAATTGTAAAATGGTCTTATCTATTGGCGATCTCGTTCCAATTCACATTCCAAGTAATATTCGGCATGCTAATTACATTGCCGGTTGCCAAATTGCATTATCTCTTATAGTTTCCGAGATATGGACTATCGATAATTTACACCTTAGGCTCTGCTTCTAACTTGGGCCCAAATTGTAAAATGGTCTTATCTATTGGCGATTTCGTTCCAATTCACATTCCAAGTAATATTCGGCATGCTAATTACATTGCCGGTTGCCAAATTGAATTATCTCTTATAGTTTCCGAGATATGGACTATCGATAATTTACACCTTAGGCTCTGCTTCTAACTTGGGCCCAAATTGTAAAATGGTCTTACCTATTGGCGATTTCGTTCCAATTCACATTCCAAGTAATATTCGGCATGCTAATTACATTGCCGGTTGCCAAATTGAATTATCTCTTATAGTTTCCGAGATATGGACTATCGATAATTTACACCTTAGGCTCTGCTTCTAACTTGGGCCCAAATTGTAAAATGGTCTTATCTATTGGCGATTTCGTCCCAATTCACATTCCAAGTGATATTCGGCATGCTAATTACATTGCCGGTTACCAAATTGCATTATCTCTTATAGTTTCCGAGATATGGACTATCGATAATTTACACCTTAGGCTCTGCTTCTAACTTGGGCCCAAATTGTAAAATGGTCTTATCTATTGGCGATTTCGTTCCAATTCACATTCCAAGAAATTATCGGCATGCTAATTACATTGCCGGTTGCCAAATTGCATTATCTCTTATAGTTTCCGAGATATGGACTATCGATAATTTACACCTTAGGCTCTGCTTCTAACTTGGGCCCAAATTGTAAAATGGTCTTATCTATTGGCGATTTCGTTCCAATTCACATTCCAAGTAATATTCGGCATGCTAATTACATTGCCGGTTACCAAATTGCATTATCTCTTATAGTTTCCGAGATATGGACTATCGATAATTTACACCATAGGCTCTGCTTCTAACTTGGGCCCAAATTGTAAAATGGTTTTATCTATTGGCGATTTCGTTCCAATTCACATTCCAAGTAATATTCGGCATGCTAATTACATTGGCGGTTGCCAAATTGCATTATCTCTTATAGTTTCCGAGATATGGACTATCGATAATTTACACCTTAGGCTCTGCTTCTAACTTGCTCCCAAATTGTAAAATGGTTTTATCTATTGGCGATTTCGTTCCAATTCACATTCCAAGTAATATTCGGCATGCTAATTACATTGCCGGTTGCCAAATTGCATTATCTCTTATAGTTTCTGAGATATAGACTATCGATAATTTACACCTTAGGCTCTGCTTCTAATTTGGGCCCAAATTGTAAAATGGTCTTATCTATTGGCGATTTCGTTCCAATTCACATTCCAAGTAATATTCGGCATGCTAATTACATTGCCGGTTGCCAAATTGCATTATCTCTTATAGTTTCCGAGATATGGACTATCGATAATTTACACCTTAGGCTCTGCTTCTAATTTGGGCCCAAATTGTAAAATGGTCTTATCTATTGGCGATTTCGTTCCAATTCACATTCCAAGTAATATTCGGCATGCTAATTACATTGCCGGTTGCCAAATTGCATTATCTCTTATAGTTTCCGAGATATGGACTATCGATAATTTACACCTTAGGCTCTGCTTCTAACTTGGGCCCAAATTGTAAAATGGTCTTATCTATTGGCGATTTCGTCCCAATTCACATTCCAAGTGATATTCGGCATGCTAATTACATTGCCGGTTGCGAAATTGCATTATCTCTTATAGTTTCCGAGATATGGACTATCAATAATTTACACCTTAGGCTCTGCTTCTAACTTGGGCCCAAATTGTAAAATGGTCTTATCTATTGGCGATTTCGTTCCAATTCACATTCCAAGTAGTATTCGGCATGCTAATTACATTGCCGGTTGCCAAATTGCATTATCTCTTATAGTTTCCGAGATATGGACTATCGATAATTTACACCTTAGGCTCTGCTTCTAACTTGGGCCCAAATTGTAAAATGGTCTTATCTATTGGCGATTTCGTTGCAATTCACATTCCAAGTAATATTCGGCATGCTAATTACATTGCCGGTTGCCAAATTGCATTATCTCTTATAGTTTCCGAGATATGGACTATCGATAATTTACACCTTAGGCTCTGCTTCTAACTTGGACCCAAATTGTAAAATGGTCTTATCTATTGGCGAATTCGTCCCAATTCACATTCCAAGTGATATTCGGTATGCTAATTACATTGCCGGTTGCGAAATTGCATTATCTCTTACAGTTTCCGAGATATGGACTATCAATAATTTACACCTTAGGCTCTGCTTCTAACTTGGGCCCAAATTGTAAAATGGTCTTATCTATTGGCGATTTCGTTCCAATTCACATTCCAAGTAATATTCGGCATGCTAATTACATTGCCGGTTGCCAAATTGCATTATCTCTTATAGTTTCCGAGATATGGACTATCGATAATTTACACCTTAGGCTCTGCTTCTAACTTGGGCCCAAATTGTAAAATGGTCTTATCTATTGGCGATTTCGTTCCAATTCACATTCCAAGTAATATTCGGCATGCTAATTACATTGCCGGTTGCCAAATTGCATTATCTCTTATAGTTTCCGAGATATGGACTATCGATAATTTACACCTTAGGCTCTGCTTCTAACTTGGGCCCAAATTGTTAAATGGTCTTATCTATTGGCGATTTCGTTCCAATTCACATTCCAAGTAATATTCGGCATGCTAATTACATTGCCGGTTGCCAAATTGCATTATCTCTTATAGTTTCCGAGATATGGACTATCGATAATTTACACCTTAGGCTCTGCTTCTAACTTGGGCCCAAATTGTAAAATGGTCTTATCTATTGGCGATTTCGTCCCAATTCACATTCCAAGTGATATTCGGCATGCTAATTACATTGCCGGTTGCGAAATTGCATTATCTCTTATAGTTTCCGAGATATGGACTATCGATAATTTACACCTTAGGCTCTGCTTCTAACTTGGGCCCAAATTGTAAAATGGTCTTGTCTATTGGCGATTTCGTTCCAATTCACATTCCAAGTAATATTCGGCATGCTAATTACATTGCCGGTTGCCAAATTGCATTATCTCTTATAGTTTCCGAGATATGAACTATCGATAATTTACACCTTAGGTTCTGCTTCTAACTTGGGCCCAAATTGTAAAATGGTCTTATCTATTGGCGATTTCGTCCCAATTCACATTCCAAGTGATATTCGGCGTGCTAATTACATTGCCGGTTGCGAAATTGCATTATCACTTATAGTTTCCGAGATATGGACTATCAATAATTTACACCTTAGGCTCTGCTTCTAACTTGGGCCCAAATTGTAAAATGGTCTTATCTATTGGCGATTTCGTTCCAATTCACATTCCAAGTAATATTCGGCATGCTAATTACATTGCCGGTTGCCAAATTGCATTATCTCTTATAGTTTCCGAGATATGGACTATCGATAATTTACACCTTAGGCTCTGCTTCTAACTTGGGCCCAAATTGTAAAATGGTCTTATCTATTGGCGATTTCGTTCCAATTCACATTCCAAGTAATATTCGGCATGCTAATTACATTGCCGGTTGCCAAATTGCATTATCTCTTATAGTTTCCGAGATATGGACTATCGATAATTTACACCATAGGCTCTGCTTCTAACTTGGGCCCAAATTGTAAAATGGTCTTATCTATTGGCGATTTCGTCCCAATTCACATTCCAAGTGATTTTCGGCATGCTAATTACATTGCCGGTTGCGAAATTGCATTATCTCTTATAGTTTCCGAGATATGGACTATCAATAATTTACACCTTAGGCTCTGCTTCTAACTTGGGCCCAAATTGTAAAATGGTCTTATCTAGTGGCGATTTCGTTCCAATTCACATTCCAAGTAAAATTCGGCATGCTAATTACATTGCCGGTTGCCAAATTGCATTATCTCTTATAGTTTCCGAGATATGGACTATCGATAATTTACACCTTAGGCTCTGCTTCTAACTTGGGCCCAAATTGTAAAATGGTCTTATCTATTGGCGATTTCGTCCCAATTCACATTCCAAGTGATATTCGGCATGCTAATTACATTGCCGGTTACCAAATTGCATTATCTCTTATAGTTTCCGAGATATGGACTATCGATAATTTACACCTTAGGCTCTGCTTCTAACTTGGGCCCAAATTGTAAAATGGTCTTATCTATTGGCGATTTCGTTCCAATTCACATTCCAAGTAATATTCGGCATGCTAATTACATTGCCGGTTGCCAAATTGCATTATCTCTTATAGTTTCCGAGATATGGACTATCGATAATTTACACCTTAGGCTCTGCTTCTAACTTGGGCCCAAATTGTAAAATGGTCTTATCTATTGGCGATTTCGTCCCAATTCACATTCCAAGTGATATTCGGCATGCTAATTACATTGCCGGTTACCAAATTGCATTATCTCTTATAGTTTCCGAGATATGGACTATCGATAATTTACACCTTAGGCTCTGCTTCTAACTTGGGCCCAAATTGTAAAATGGTCTTATCTATTGGCGATTTCGTTCCAATTCACATTCCAAGTAATATTCGGCATGCTAATTACATTGCCGGTTGCCAAATTGCATTATCTCTTATAGTTTCCGAGATATGGACTATCGATAATTTACACCTTAGGCTCTGCTTCTAACTTGGGCCCAAATTGTAAAATGGTCTTATCTATTGGCGATTTCGTTCCAATTCACATTCCAAGTAATATTCGGCATGCTAATTACATTGCCGGTTGCCAAATTGCATTATCTCTTATAGTTTCCGAGATATGGACTATCGATAATTTACACCTTAGGCTCTGCTTCTAACTTGGGCCCAAATTGTAAAATGGTCTTATCTATTGGCGATTTCGTCCCAATTCACATTCCAAGTGATATTCGGCATGCTAATTACATTGCCGGTTGCGAAAATGCTTTATCTCTTATAGTTTCCGAGATATGGACTATCAATAATTTACACCTTAGGCTCTGCTTCTAACTTGGGCCCAAATTGTAAAATGGTCTTATCTAGTGGCGATTTCGTTCCAATTCACATTCCAAGTAAAATTCGGCATGCTAATTACATTGCCGGTTGCCAAATTGCATTATCTCTTATAGTTTCCGAGATATGGACTATCGATAATTTACACCTTAGGCTCTGCTTCTAACTTGGGCCCAAATTGTAAAATGGTCTTATCTATTGGCGATTTCGTCCCAATTCACATTCCAAGTGATATTCGGCATGCTAATTACATTGCCGGTTACCAAATTGCATTATCTCTTATAGTTTCCGAGATATGGACTATCGATAATTTACACCTTAGGCTCTGCTTCTAACTTGGGCCCAAATTGTAAAATGGTCTTATCTATTGGCGATTTCGTTCCAATTCACATTCCAAGTAATATTCGGCATGCTAATTACATTGCCGGTTGCCAAATTGCATTATCTCTTATAGTTTCCGAGATATGGACTATCGATAATTTACACCTTAGGCTCTGCTTCTAACTTGGGCCCAAATTGTAAAATGGTCTTATCTATTGGCGATTTCGTCCCAATTCACATTCCAAGTGATATTCGGCATGCTAATTACATTGCCGGTTGCGAAATTGCATTATCTCTTATAGTTTCCGAGATATGGACTATCAATAATTTACACCTTAGGCTCTGCTTCTAACTTGGGCCCAAATTGTAAAATGGTCTTATCTATTGGCGATTTCGTTGCAATTCACATTCCAAGTAATATTCGGCATGCTAATTACATTGCCGGTTGCCAAATTGCATTATCTCTTATAGTTTCCGAGATATGGACTATCGATAATTTACACCTTAGGCTCTGCTTCTAACTTGGGCCCAAATTGTAAAATGGTCTTATCTATTGGCGATTTCGTTCCAATTCACATTCCCAGTAATATTCGGCATGCTAATTACATTGCCGGTTGCCAAATTGCATTATCTCTTATAGTTTCCGAGATATGGACTATCGATAATTTACACCTTAGGCTCTGCTTCTAACTTGGGCCCAAATTGTAAAATGGTCTTATCTATTGGCGATTTCGTTCCAAATCACACTCCAAGTAATATTCGGCATGCTAATTACATTGCCGGTTGCGAAATTGTATTATCTCTTATAGTTTCCGAGATATGGACTATCGATAATTTACACCTTAGGCTCTGCTTCTAACTTGGGCCCAAATTGTAAAATGGTCTTATCTATTGGCGATTTCGTTCCAATTCACATTCCAAGTAATATTCGGCATGCTAATTACATTGCCGGTTGCCAAATTGCATTATCTCTTATAGTTTCCGAGATATGGTCTATCGATAATTTACACCTTAGGCTCTGCTTCTAACTTGGGCCCAAATTGTAAAATGGTCTTATCTATTGGCGATTTCGTTCCAATTCACATCCCAAGTAATATTCGGCATGCTAATTACATTGCCGTTTGCCAAATTGCATTATCTCTTATAGTTTCCGAGATATGGACTATCGATAATTTACACCTTAGGCTCTGCTTCTAACTTGGGCCCAAATTGTAAAATGGTCTTATCTATTGGCGATTTCGTCCCAATTCACATTCCAAGTGATATTCGGCATGCTAATTACATTGCCGGTTGCGAAATTGCATTATCTCTTATAGTTTCCGAGATATGGACTATCAATAATTTACACCTTAGGCTCTGCTTCTAACTTGGGCCCAATTTGTAAAATTGTCTTATCTATTGGCGATTTCGTTCCAATTCACATTCCAAGTAATATTCGGCATGCTAATTACATTGCCGGTTGCCAAATTGCATTATCTCTTATAGTTTCCGAGATATGGACTATCGATAATTTACACCTTAGGCTCTGCTTCTAACTTGGGCCCAAATTGTAAAATGGTCTTATCTATTGGCGATTTCGTTCCAATTCACATTCCAAGTAATATTCGGCATGCTAATTACATTGCCGGTTGCCAAATTGCATTATCTCTTATAGTTTCCGAGATATGGACTATCGATAATTTACACCATAGGCTCTGCTTCTAACTTGGGCCCAAATTGTAAAATGGTCTTATCTATTGGCGATTTCGTTCCAATTCACATTCCAAGGAATATTCGGCATGCTAATTACATTGCCGGTTGCCAAATTGCATTATCTCTTATAGTTTCCGAGATATGGACTATCGATAATTTACACCTTAGGCTCTGCTTCTAACTTGGGCCCAAATTGTAAAATGGTCTTATCTATTGGCGATTTCGTTCCAATTCACATTCCAAGTAATATTCGGCATGCTAATTACATTGCCGGTTGCCAAATTGCATTATCTCTTATAGTTTCCGAGATATAGACTATCGATAATTTACACCTTAGGCTCTGCTTCTAATTTGGGCCCAAATTGTAAAATGGTCTTATCTATTGGCGATTTCGTTCCAATTCACATTCCAAGTAACATTCGGCATGCTAATTACATTGCCGGTTGCCAAATTGCATTATCTCTTATAGTTTCCGAGATATGGACTATCGATAATTTACACCTTAGGCTCTGCTTCTAACTTGGGCCCAAATTGTAAAATGGTCTTATCTATTGGCGATTTCGTCCCAATTCACATTCCAAGTGATATTCGGCATGCTAATTACATTGCCGGTTGCGAAATTGCATTATCTCTTATAGTTTCCGAGATATGGACTATCAATAATTTACACCTTAGGCTCTGCTTCTAACTTGGGCCTTCTAAATGGTCTTATCTATTGGCGATTTCGTCCCAATTCACATTCCAAGTGATATTCGGCATGCTAATTACATTGCCGGTTGCGAAATTGCATTATCTCTTATAGTTTCCGAGATATGGACTATCGATAATTTACACCTTAGGCTCTGCTTCTAACTTGGGCCCAAATTGTAAAATGGCCTTATCTATTGGCGACTTCGTTCCAATTCACATTCCAAGTAATATTCGGCATGCTAATTACATTGCCGGTTGCCAAATTGCATTATCTCTTATAGTTTCCGAGATATGGACTATCGATAATTTACACCTTAGGCTCTGCTTCTAACTTGGGCCCAAATTGTAAAATGGTCTTATCTATTGGCGATTTCGTCCCAATTCACATTCCAAGTGATATTCGGCATGCTAATTATATTGCCGGTTGCGAAATTGCATTATCTCTTATAGTTTCCGAGATATGGACTATCAATAATTTACACCTTAGGCTCTGCTTCTAACTTGGGCCCAAATTGTAAAATGGTCTTATCTAGTGGCGATTTCGTTCCAATTCACATTCCAAGTAAAACTCGGCATGCTAATTACATTGCCGGTTGCCAAATTGCATTATCTCTTATAGTTTCCGAGATATGGACTATCGATAATTTACACCTTAGGCTCTGCTTCTAACTTGGTCCCAAATTGTAAAATGGTCTTATCTATTGGCGATTTCGTCCCAATTCACATTCCAAGTGATATTCGGCATGCTAATTACATTGCCAGTTTCGTCCATCGATCGATGGACGAACCAAATTGCATTATCTCTTATAGTTTCCGAGATATGGACTATCGATAATTTACACCTTAGGCTCTGCTTCTAACTTGGGCCCAAATTGTAAAATGGTCTTATCTATTGGCGATTTCGTTCCAATTCACATTCCAAGTAATATTCGGCATGCTAATTACATTGCCGGTTGCCAAATTGCATTATCTCTTATAGTTTCCGAGATATGGACTATCGATAATTTACACCTTAGGCTCTGCTTCTAACTTGGGCCCAAATTGTAAAATGGTCTTATCTATTGGCGATTTCGTCCCAATTCACATTCCAAGTGATATTCGGCATGCTAATTACATTGCCGGTTGCCAAATTGCATTATCTCTTATAGTTTCCGAGATATGGACTATCGTTAATTTACACCTTAGGCTCTGCTTCTAACTTGGGCCCAAATTGTAAAATGGTCTTATCTATTGGCGATTTCGTTCCAATTCACATTCCAAGTAATATTCGGCATGCTAATTACATTGCCGGTTACCAAATTGCATTATCTCTTATAGTTTCCGAGATATGGACTATCGATAATTTACACCATAGGCTCTGCTTCTAACTTGGGCCCAAATTGTATAATGGTTTTATCTATTGGCGATTTCGTTCCAATTCACATTCCAAGTAATATTCGGCATGCTAATTACATTGGCGGTTGCCAAATTGCATTATCTCTTATAGTTTCCGAGATATGGACTATCGATAATTTACACCTTAGGCTCTGCTTCTAACTTGCTCCCAAATTGTAAAATGGTCTTATCTATTGGCGATTTCGTTCCAATTCACATTCCAAGTAATATTCGGCATGCTAATTACATTGCCGGTTGCCAAATTGCATTATCTCTTATAGTTTCCGAGATATAGACTATCGATAATTTACACCTTAGGCTCTGCTTCTAATTTGGGCCCAAATTGTAAAATGGTCTTATCTATTGGCGATTTCGTTCCAATTCACATTCCAAGTAATATTCGGCATGCTAATTACATTGCCGGTTGCCAAATTGCATTATCTCTTATAGTTTCCGAGATATGGACTATCGATAATTTACACCTTAGGCTCTGCTTCTAATTTGGGCCCAAATTGTAAAATGGTCTTATCTATTGGCGATTTCGTTCCAATTCACATTCCAAGTAATATTCGGAATGCTAATTACATTGCCGGTTGCCAAATTGCATTATCTCTTATAGTTTCCGAGATATGGACTATCGATAATTTACACCTTAGGCTCTGCTTCTAACTTGGGCCCAAATTGTAAAATGGTCTTATCTATTGGCGATTTCGTCCCAATTCACATTCCAAGTGATATTCGGCATGCTAATTACATTGCCGGTTGCGAAATTGCATTATCTCTTATAGTTTCCGAGATATGGACTATCAATAAATTACACCTTAGGCTCTGCTTCTAACTTGGGCCCAAATTGTAAAATGGTCTTATCTATTGGCGATTTCGTTCCAATTCACATTCCAAGTAGTATTCGGCATGCTAATTACATTGCCGGTTGCCAAATTGCATTATCTCTTATAGTTTCCGAGATATGGACTATCGATAATTTACACCTTAGGCTCTGCTTCTAACTTGGGCCCAAATTGTAAAATGGTCTTATCTATTGGCGATTTCGTTGCAATTCACATTCCAAGTAATATTCGGCATGCTAATTACATTGCCGGTTGCCAAATTGCATTATCTCTTATAGTTTCCGAGATATGGACTATCGATAATTTACACCTTAGGCTCTGCTTCTAACTTGGACCCAAATTGTAAAATGGTCTTATCTATTGGCGAATTCGTCCCAATTCACATTCCAAGTGATATTCGGCATGCTAATTACATTGCCGGTTGCGAAATTGCATTATCTCTTACAGTTTCCGAGATATGGACTATCAATAATTTACACCTTAGGCTCTGCTTCTAACTTGGGCCCAAATTGTAAAATGGTCTTATCTATTGGCGATTTCGTTCCAATTCACATTCCAAGTAATATTCGGCATGCTAATTACATTGCCGGTTGCCAAATTGCATTATCTCTTATAGTTTCCGAGATATGGACTATCGATAATTTACACCTTAGGCTCTGCTTCTAACTTGGGCCCAAATTGTAAAATGGTCTTATCTATTGGCGATTTCGTTCCAATTCACATTCCAAGTAATATTCGGCATGCTAATTACATTGCCGGTTGCCAAATTGCATTATCTCTTATAGTTTCCGAGATATGGACTATCGATAATTTACACCTTAGGCTCTGCTTCTAACTTGGGCCCAAATTGTAAAATGGTCTTATCTATTGGCGATTTCGTTCCAATTCACATTCCAAGTAATATTCGGCATGCTAATTACATTGCCGGTTGCCAAATTGCATTATCTCTTATAGTTTCCGAGATATGGACTATCGATAATTTACACCTTAGGCTCTGCTTCTAACTTGGGCCCAAATTGTAAAATGGTCTTATCTATTGGCGATTTCGTCCCAATTCACATTCCAAGTGATATTCGGCATGCTAATTACATTGCCGGTTGCGAAATTGCATTATCTCTTATAGTTTCCGAGATATGGACTATCGATAATTTACACCTTAGGCTCTGCTTCTAACTTGGGCCCAAATTGTAAAATGGTCTTGTCTATTGGCGATTTCGTTCCAATTCACATTCCAAGTAATATTCGGCATGCTAATTACATTGCCGGTTGCCAAATTGCATTATCTCTTATAGTTTCCGAGATATGAACTATCGATAATTTACACCTTAGTTTCTGCTTCTAACTTGGGCCCAAATTGTAAAATGGTCTTATCTATTGGCGATTTCGTCCCAATTCACATTCCAAGTGATATTCGGCGTGCTAATTACATTGCCGGTTGCGAAATTGCATTATCACTTATAGTTTCCGAGATATGGACTATCAATAATTTACACCTTAGGCTCTGCTTCTAACTTGGGCCCAAATTGTAAAATGGTCTTATCTATTGGCGATTTCGTTCCAATTCACATTCCAAGTAATATTCGGCATGCTAATTACATTGCCGGTTGCCAAATTGCATTATCTCTTATAGTTTCCGAGATATGGACTATCGATAATTTACACCTTAGGCTCTGCTTCTAACTTGGGCCCAAATTGTAAAATGGTCTTATCTATTGGCGATTTCGTTCCAATTCACATTCCAAGTAATATTCGGCATGCTAATTACATTGCCGGTTGCCAAATTGCATTATCTCTTATAGTTTCCGAGATATGGACTATCGATTATTTACACCATAGGCTCTGCTTCTAACTTGGGCCCAAATTGTAAAATGGTCTTATCTATTGGCGATTTCGTTCCAATTCACATTCCAAGTAATATTCGGCATGCTAATTACATTGCCGGTTGCCAAATTGCATTATCTCTTATAGTTTCCGAGATATGGACTATCGATAATTTACACCTTAGGCTCTGCTTCTAACTTGCTCCTAAATTGTAAAATGGTCTTATCTATTGGCGATCTCGTTCCAATTCACATTCCAAGTAATATTCGGCATGCTAATTACATTGCCGGTTGCCAAATTGCATTATCTCTTATAGTTTCCGAGATATGGACTATCGATAATTTACACCTTAGGCTCTGCTTCTAACTTGGGCCCAAATTGTAAAATGGTCTTATCTATTGGCGATTTCGTTCCAATTCACATTCCAAGTAATATTCGGCATGCTAATTACATTGCCGGTTGCCAAATTGAATTATCTCTTATAGTTTCCGAGATATGGACTATCGATAATTTACACCTTAGGCTCTGCTTCTAACTTGGGCCCAAATTGTAAAATGGTCTTACCTATTGGCGATTTCGTTCCAATTCACATTCCAAGTAATATTCGGCATGCTAATTACATTGCCGGTTGCCAAATTGAATTATCTCTTATAGTTTCCGAGATATGGACTATCGATAATTTACACCTTAGGCTCTGCTTCTAACTTGGGCCCAAATTGTAAAATGGTCTTATCTATTGGCGATTTCGTCCCAATTCACATTCCAAGTGATATTCGGCATGCTAATTACATTGCCGGTTACCAAATTGCATTATCTCTTATAGTTTCCGAGATATGGACTATCGATAATTTACACCTTAGGCTCTGCTTCTAACTTGGGCCCAAATTGTAAAATGGTCTTATCTATTGGCGATTTCGTTCCAATTCACATTCCAAGAAATTATCGGCATGCTAATTACATTGCCGGTTGCCAAATTGCATTATCTCTTATAGTTTCCGAGATATGGACTATCGATAATTTACACCTTAGGCTCTGCTTCTAACTTGGGCCCAAATTGTAAAATGGTCTTATCTATTGGCGATTTCGTTCCAATTCACATTCCAAGTAATATTCGGCATGCTAATTACATTGCCGGTTACCAAATTGCATTATCTCTTATAGTTTCCGAGATATGGACTATCGATAATTTACACCATAGGCTCTGCTTCTAACTTGGGCCCAAATTGTAAAATGGTTTTATCTATTGGCGATTTCGTTCCAATTCACATTCCAAGTAATATTCGGCATGCTAATTACATTGGCGGTTGCCAAATTGCATTATCTCTTATAGTTTCCGAGATATGGACTATCGATAATTTACACCTTAGGCTCTGCTTCTAACTTGCTCCCAAATTGTAAAATGGTTTTATCTATTGGCGATTTCGTTCCAATTCACATTCCAAGTAATATTCGGCATGCTAATTACATTGCCGGTTGCCAAATTGCATTATCTCTTATAGTTTCTGAGATATAGACTATCGATAATTTACACCTTAGGCTCTGCTTCTAATTTGGGCCCAAATTGTAAAATGGTCTTATCTATTGGCGATTTCGTTCCAATTCACATTCCAAGTAATATTCGGCATGCTAATTACATTGCCAGTTGCCAAATTGCATTATCTCTTATAGTTTCCGAGATATGGACTATCGATAATTTACACCTTAGGCTCTGCTTCTAATTTGGGCCCAAATTGTAAAATGGTCTTATCTATTGGCGATTTCGTTCCAATTCACATTCCAAGTAATATTCGGCATGCTAATTACATTGCCGGTTGCCAAATTGCATTATCTCTTATAGTTTCCGAGATATGGACTATCGATAATTTACACCTTAGGCTCTGCTTCTAACTTGGGCCCAAATTGTAAAATGGTCTTATCTATTGGCGATTTCGTCCCAATTCACATTCCAAGTGATATTCGGCATGCTAATTACATTGCCGGTTGCGAAATTGCATTATCTCTTATAGTTTCCGAGATATGGACTATCAATAATTTACACCTTAGGCTCTGCTTCTAACTTGGGCCCAAATTGTAAAATGGTCTTATCTATTGGCGATTTCGTTCCAATTCACATTCCAAGTAGTATTCGGCATGCTAATTACATTGCCGGTTGCCAAATTGCATTATCTCTTATAGTTTCCGAGATATGGACTATCGATAATTTACACCTTAGGCTCTGCTTCTAACTTGGGCCCAAATTGTAAAATGGTCTTATCTATTGGCGATTTCGTTGCAATTCACATTCCAAGTAATATTCGGCATGCTAATTACATTGCCGGTTGCCAAATTGCATTATCTCTTATAGTTTCCGAGATATGGACTATCGATAATTTACACCTTAGGCTCTGCTTCTAACTTGGACCCAAATTGTAAAATGGTCTTATCTATTGGCGATTTCGTTCCAATTCACATTCCAAGTAATATTCGGCATGCTAATTACATTGCCGGTTGCCAAATTGCATTATCTCTTATAGTTTCCGAGATATGGACTATCGATAATTTACACCTTAGGCTCTGCTTCTAACTTGGGCCCAAATTGTAAAATGGTCTTATCTATTGGCGATTTCGTTCCAATTCACATTCCAAGTAATATTCGGCATGCTAATTACATTGCCGGTTGCCAAATTGCATTATCTCTTATAGTTTCCGAGATATGGACTATCGATAATTTACACCTTAGGCTCTGCTTCTAACTTGGGCCCAAATTGTTAAATGGTCTTATCTATTGGCGATTTCGTTCCAATTCACATTCCAAGTAATATTCGGCATGCTAATTACATTGCCGGTTGCCAAATTGCATTATCTCTTATAGTTTCCGAGATATGGACTATCGATAATTTACACCTTAGGCTCTGCTTCTAACTTGGGCCCAAATTGTAAAATGGTCTTATCTATTGGCGATTTCGTCCCAATTCACATTCCAAGTGATATTCGGCATGCTAATTACATTGCCGGTTGCGAAATTGCATTATCTCTTATAGTTTCCGAGATATGGACTATCGATAATTTACACCTTAGGCTCTGCTTCTAACTTGGGCCCAAATTGTAAAATGGTCTTGTCTATTGGCGATTTCGTTCCAATTCACATTCCAAGTAATATTCGGCATGCTAATTACATTGCCGGTTGCCAAATTGCATTATCTCTTATAGTTTCCGAGATATGAACTATCGATAATTTACACCTTAGGTTCTGCTTCTAACTTGGGCCCAAATTGTAAAATGGTCTTATCTATTGGCGATTTCGTCCCAATTCACATTCCAAGTGATATTCGGCGTGCTAATTACATTGCCGGTTGCGAAATTGCATTATCACTTATAGTTTCCGAGATATGGACTATCAATAATTTACACCTTAGGCTCTGCTTCTAACTTGGGCCCAAATTGTAAAATGGTCTTATCTATTGGCGATTTCGTTCCAATTCACATTCCAAGTAATATTCGGCATGCTAATTACATTGCCGGTTGCCAAATTGCATTATCTCTTATAGTTTCCGAGATATGGACTATCGATAATTTACACCTTAGGCTCTGCTTCTAACTTGGGCCCAAATTGTAAAATGGTCTTATCTATTGGCGATTTCGTTCCAATTCACATTCCAAGTAATATTCGGCATGCTAATTACATTGCCGGTTGCCAAATTGCATTATCTCTTATAGTTTCCGAGATATGGACTATCGATAATTTACACCATAGGCTCTGCTTCTAACTTGGGCCCAAATTGTAAAATGGTCTTATCTATTGGCGATTTCGTTCCAATTCACATTCCAAGTAATATTCGGCATGCTAATTACATTGCCGGTTGCCAAATTGCATTATCTCTTATAGTTTCCGAGATATGGACTATCGATAATTTACACCTTAGGCTCTGCTTCTAACTTGGGCCCAAATTGTAAAATGGTCTTATCTATTGGCGATTTCGTTCCAATTCACATTCCAAGTAATATTCGGCATGCTAATTACATTGCCGGTTGCCAAATTGCATTATCTCTTATAGTTTCCGAGATATGGACTATCGATAATTTACACCTTAGGCTCTGCTTCTAACTTGCTCCTAAATTGTAAAATGGTCTTATCTATTGGCGATCTCGTTCCAATTCACATTCCAAGTAATATTCGGCATGCTAATTACATTGCCGGTTGCCAAATTGCATTATCTCTTATAGTTTCCGAGATATGGACTATCGATAATTTACACCTTAGGCTCTGCTTCTAACTTGGGCCCAAATTGTAAAATGGTCTTATCTATTGGCGATTTCGTTCCAATTCACATTCCAAGTAATATTCGGCATGCTAATTACATTGCCGGTTGCCAAATTGAATTATCTCTTATAGTTTCCGAGATATGGACTATCGATAATTTACACCTTAGGCTCTGCTTCTAACTTGGGCCCAAATTGTAAAATGGTCTTACCTATTGGCGATTTCGTTCCAATTCACATTCCAAGTAATATTCGGCATGCTAATTACATTGCCGGTTGCCAGATTGAATTATCTCTTATAGTTTCCGAGATATGGACTATCGATAATTTACACCTTAGGCTCTGCTTCTAACTTGGGCCCAAATTGTAAAATGGTCTTATCTATTGGCGATTTCGTTCCAATTCGCATTCCAAGTAATATTCGGCATGCTAATTACATTGCCGATTGCCAAATTGCATTATCTCTTATAGTTTCCGAGATACGGACTATCGATAATTTACACCTTAGGCTCTGCTTCTAACTTGGGCCCAAATTGTAAAATGGTCTTACCTATTGGCGATTTCGTTCCAATTCACATTCCAAGTGATATTCGGCATGCTAATTACAATGCCGGTTGCGAAATTGCATTATCTCTTATAGTTTCCGAGATATGGACTATCAGTAATTTACACCTTAGGCTCTGCTTCTAACTTGGGCCCAAATTGTAAAATGGTCTTATCTATTGGCGATTTCGTTCCAATTCACATTCCAAGTAATATTCGGCATGCCAATTACATTGCCGGTTGCCAAATTGCATTATCTCTTATAGTTTCCGAGATATGGACTATCGATAATTTACACCTTAGGCTCTGCTTCTAACTTGGGCCCAAATTGTAAAATGGTCTTATCTATTGGCGATTTCGTTCCAATTCACATTCCAAGTAATATTCGGCATGCTAATTACATTGCCGGTTGCCAAATTGCATTATCTCTTATAGTTTCCGAGATATGGACTATCGATAATTTACACCTTAGGCTCTGCTTCTAACTTGGGCCCAAATTGTAAAATGGTCTTCTCTATTGGCGATTTCGTTCCAATTCACATTCCAAGTAATATTCGGCATGCTAATTACATTGCCGGTTGCCAAATTGCATTATCTCTTATAGTTTCCGAGATATGGACTATCCATAAGTTACACCTTAGGCTCTGCCTCTAACTTGGGCCCAAATTGTAAAATGGTCTTATCTATTGGCGATTTCGTTCCAATTCACATTCCAAGTAATATTCGGCATGCTAATAACATTGCCGGTTGCCAAATTGAATTATCTCTTATAGTTTCCGAGATATGGACTATCGATAATTTACACCTTAGGCTCTGCTTCTAACTTGGGCCCAAATTGTAAAATGGTCTTACCTATTGGCGATTTCGTTCCAATTCACATTCCAAGTAATATTCGGCATGCTAATTACATTGCCGGTTGCCAAATTGCATTATCTCTTATAGTTTCCGAGAATGGACTATCGATAATTTACACCTTAGGCTCTGCTTCTAACTTGGGCCCAAATTGTAAAATGGCCTTATCTATTGGCGATTTCGTTCCAATTCACATTCCAAGTAATATTCGGCATGCTAATTACATTGCCGGTTGCCAAATTGCATTATCTCTTATAGTTTCCGAGATATGGACTATCGATAATTTACACCTTAGGCTCTGCTTCTAACTTGGGCCCAAATTGTAAAATGGTCTTATCTATTGGCGATTTCGTTCCAATTCACATTCCAAGTAATATTCGGCATGCTAATTACATTGCCGGTTGCCAAATTGCATTATCTCTTATAGTTTCCGAGATATGGACTATCGATAATTTACACCTTAGGCTCTGCTTCTAACTTGCTCCCAAATTGTAAAATGGTCTTATCTATTGGCGATTTCGTTCCAATTCACATTCCAAGTAATATTCGGCATGCTAATTACATTGCCGGTTGCCAAATTGCATTATCTCTTATAGTTTCCGAGATATGGACTATCGATAATTTACACCTTAGGCTCTGCTTCTAACTTGGGCCCAAATTGTAAAATGGTCTTATCTATTAGCGATTTCGTTCCAATTCACATTCCAAGTAATATTCGGCATGCTAATTACATTGCCGGTTGCCAAATTGAATTATCTCTTATAGTTTCCGAGATATGGACTATCGATAATTTACACCTTAGGCTCTGCTTCTAACTTGGGCCCAAATTGTAAAATGGTCTTACCTATTGGCGATTTCGTTCCAATTCACATTCCAAGTAATATTCGGCATGCTAATTAGATTGCCGGTTGCCAAATTGCATTATCTCTTATAGTTTCCGAGATATGGACTATCGATAATTTACACCTTAGGCTCTGCTTCTAACTTGGGCCCAAATTGTAAAATGGTCTTATCTATTGGCGATTTCGTTCCAATTCACATTCCAAGTAATATTCGGCATGCTAATTACATTGCCGGTTGCCAAATTGCATTATCTCTTATAGTTTCCGAGATATGGACTATCGATAATTTACACCTTAGGCTCTGCTTCTAACTTGGGCCCAAATTGTAAAATGGTCTTATCTATTGGCGATTTCGTTCCAATTCACATTCCAAGTAATATTCGGCATGCTAATTACATTGCCGGTTGCCAAATTGCATTATCTCTTATAGTTTCCGAGATATGGACTATCGATAATTTACACCTTAGGCTCTGCTTCTAACTTGGGCCCAAATTGTAAAATGGTCTTATCTATTGGCGATTTCGTTCCAATTCACATTCCAAGTAATATTCGGCATGCTAATTACATTGCCGGTTGCCAAATTGCATTATCTCTTATAGTTTCCGAGATATGGACTATCGATAATTTACACCTTAGGCTCTGCTTCTAACTTGGGCCCAAATTGTAAAATGGTCTTATCTATTGGCGATTTCGTTCCAATTCACACTACAAGTAATATTCGGCATGCTAATTACATTGCCGGTTGCGAAATTGCATTATCTCTTATAGTTTCCGAGATATGGACTATCGATACTTTACACCTTAGGCTCTGCTTCTAACTTGGGCCCAAATTGTAAAATGGTCTTATCTATTGGCGATTTCGTTCCAATTCACATTCCAAGTAATATTCGGCATGCTAATTACATTGCCGGTTGCCAAATTGCATTATCTCTTATAGTTTCCGAGATATGGACTATCGATAATTTACACCTTAGGCTCTGCTTCTAACTTGGGCCCAAATTGTAAAATGGTCTTATCTATTGGCGATTTCGTTCCAATTCACATTCCAAGTAATATTCGGCATGCTAATTACATTGCCGGTTGCCAAATTGCATTATCTCTTATAGTTTCCGAGATATGGACTATCGATAATTTACACCTTAGGCTCTGCTTCTAACTTGGGCCCAAATTGTAAAATGGTCTTATCTATTGGCGATTTCGTCCCAATTCACATTCCAAGTGATATTCGGCATGCTAATTACATTGCCGGTTGCGAAATTGCATTATCTCTTATAGTTTCCGAGATATGGACTATCAATAATTTACACCTTAGGCTCTGCTTCTAACTTGGGCCCAAATTGTAAAATGGTCTTATCTATTGGCGATTTCGTTCCAATTCACATTCCAAGTAATATTCGGCATGCTAATTACATTGCCGGTTGCCAAATTGCATTATCTCTTATAGTTTCCGAGATATGGACTATCGATAATTTACACCTTAGGCTCTGCTTCTAACTTGGGCCCAAATTGTAAAATGGTCTTACCTATTGGCGATTTCGTTCCAATTCACATTCCAAGTAATATTCGGCATGCTAATTACATTGCCGGTTGCCAAATTGCATTATCTCTTATAGTTTCCGAGATATGGACTATCGATAATTTACACCTTAGGCTCTGCTTCTAACTTGGGCCCAAATTGTAAAATGGTCTTATCTATTGGCGATTTCGTTCCAATTCACATTCCAAGTAATATTCGGCATGCTAATTACATTGCCGGTTGCCAAATTGCATTATCTCTTATAGTTTCCGAGATATGGACTATCGATAATTTACACCTTAGGCTCTGCTTCTAACTTGGGCCCAAATTGTAAAATGGTCTTATCTATTGGCGATTTCGTTCCAATTCACATTCCAAGTAATATTCGGCATGCTAATTACATTGCCGGTTGCCAAATTGCATTATCTCTTATAGTTTCCGAGATATGGACTATCGATAATTTACACCTTAGGCTCTGCTTCTAACTTGGGCCCAAATTGTAAAATGGTCTTATCTATTGGCGATTTCGTTCCAATTCACATTCCAAGTAATATTCGGCATGCTAATTACATTGCCGGTTGTCAAATTGCATTATCTCTTATAGTTTCCGAGATATGGACTATCGATAATTTACACCTTAGGCTCTGCTTCTAACTTGGGCCCAAATTGTAAAATGGTCTTATCTATTGGCGATTTCGTTCCAATTCACATTCCAAGTAATATTCGGCATGCTAATTACATTGCCGGTTGCCAAATTGCATTATCTCTTATAGTTTCCGAGATATGGACTATCGATAATTTACACCTTAGGCTCTGCTTCTAACTTGCTCCCAAATTGTAAAATGGTCTTATCTATTGGCGATTTCGTTCCAATTCACATTCCAAGTAATATTCGGCATGCTAATTACATTGCCGGTTGCCAAATTGCATTATCTCTTATAGTTTCCGAGATATGGACTATCGATAATTTACACCTTAGGCTCTGCTTCTAACTTGGGCCCAAATTGTAAAATGGTCTTATCTATTAGCGATTTCGTTCCAATTCACATTCCAAGTAATATTCGGCATGCTAATTACATTGCCGGTTGCCAAATTGAATTATCTCTTATAGTTTCCGAGATATGGACTATCGATAATTTACACCTTAGGCTCTGCTTCTAACTTGGGCCCAAATTGTAAAATGGTCTTACCTATTGGCGATTTCGTTCCAATTCACATTCCAAGTAATATTCGGCATGCTAATTAGATTGCCGGTTGCCAAATTGCATTATCTCTTATAGTTTCCGAGATATGGACTATCGATAATTTACACCTTAGGCTCTGCTTCTAACTTGGGCCCAAATTGTAAAATGGTCTTATCTATTGGCGATTTCGTTCCAATTCACATTCCAAGTAATATTCGGCATGCTAATTACATTGCCGGTTGCCAAATTGCATTATCTCTTATAGTTTCCGAGATATGGACTATCGATAATTTACACCTTAGGCTCTGCTTCTAACTTGGGCCCAAATTGTAAAATGGTCTTATCTATTGGCGATTTCGTTCCAATTCACATTCCAAGTAATATTCGGCATGCTAATTACATTGCCGGTTGCCAAATTGCATTATCTCTTATAGTTTCCGAGATATGGACTATCGATAATTTACACCTTAGGCTCTGCTTCTAACTTGGGCCCAAATTGTAAAATGGTCTTATCTATTGGCGATTTCGTTCCAATTCACATTCCAAGTAATATTCGGCATGCTAATTTCATTGCCGGTTGCCAAATTGCATTATCTCTTATAGTTTCCGAGATATGGACTATCGATAATTTACACCTTAGGCTCTGCTTCTAACTTGGGCCCAAATTGTAAAATGGTCTTATCTATTGGCGATTTCGTTCCAATTCACACTACAAGTAATATTCGGCATGCTAATTACATTGCCGGTTGCGAAATTGCATTATCTCTTATAGTTTCCGAGATATGGACTATCGATAATTTACACCTTAGGCTCTGCTTCTAACTTGGGCCCAAATTGTAAAATGGTCTTATCTATTGGCGATTTCGTTCCAATTCACATTCCAAGTAATATTCGGCATGAATTACATTGCCGGTTGCCAAATTGCATTATCTCTTATAGTTTCCGAGATATGGACTATCGATAATTTACACCTTAGGCTCTGCTTCTAACTTGGGCCCAAATTGTAAAATGGTCATATCTATTGGCGATTTCGTTCCAATTCACATTCCAAGTAATATTCGGCATGCTAATTACATTGCCGGTTGCCAAATTGCATTATCTCTTATAGTTTCCGAGATATGGACTATCGATAATTTACACCTTAGGCTCTGCTTCTAACTTGGGCCCAAATTGTAAAATGGTCTTATCTATTGGCGATTTCGTCCCAATTCACATTCCAAGTGATATTCGGCATGCTAATTACATTGCCGGTTGCGAAATTGCATTATCTCTTATAGTTTCCGAGATATGGACTATCAATAATTTACACCTTAGGCTCTGCTTCTAACTTGGGCCCAAATTGTAAAATGGTCTTATCTATTGGCGATTTCGTTCCAATTCACATTCCAAGTAATATTCGGCATGCTAATTACATTGCCGGTTGCCAAATTGCATTATCTCTTATAGTTTCCAAGATATGGACTATCGATAATTTACACCTTAGGCTCTGCTTCTAACTTGGGCCCAAATTGTAAAATGGTCTTACCTATTGGCGATTTCGTTCCAATTCACATTCCAAGTAATATTCGGCATGCTAATTACATTGCCGGTTGCCAAATTGCATTATCTCTTATAGTTTCCGAGATATGGACTATCGATAATTTACACCTTAGGCTCTGCTTCTAACTTGGGCCCAAATTGTAAAATGGTCTTATCTATTGGCGATTTCGTTCCAATTCACATTCCAAGTAATATTCGGCATGCTAATTACATTGCCGGTTGCCAAATTGCATTATCTCTTATAGTTTCCGAGATATGGACTATCGATAATTTACACCTTAGGCTCTGCTTCTAACTTGGGCCCAAATTGTAAAATGGTCTTATCTATTGGCGATTTCGTTCCAATTCACATTCCAAGTAATATTCGGCATGCTAATTACATTGCCGGTTGCCAAATTGCATTATCTCTTATAGTTTCCGAGATATGGACTATCGATAATTTACACCTTAGGCTCTGCTTCTAACTTGGGCCCAAATTGTAAAATGGTCTTATCTATTGGCGATTTCGTTCCAATTCACATTCCAAGTAATATTCGGCATGCTAATTACATTGCCGGTTGTCAAATTGCATTATCTCTTATAGTTTCCGAGATATGGACTATCGATAATTTACACCTTAGGCTCTGCTTCTAACTTGGGCCCAAATTGTAAAATGGTCTTATCTATTGACGATTTCGTTCCAATTCACATTCCAAGTAATATTCGGCATGCTAATTACATTGCCGGTTGCCAAATTGCATTATCTCTTATAGTTTCCGAGATATGGACTATCGATAATTTACACCTTAGGCTCTGCTTCTAACTTGGGCCCAAATTGTAAAATGGTCTTATCTATTGGCGATTTCGTTCCAATTCACATTCCAAGTAATATTCGGCATGCTAATTACATTGCCGGTTGCCAAATTGCATTATCTCTTATAGTTTCCGAGATATGGACTATCGATAATTTACACCTTAGGCTCTGCTTCTAACTTGGGCCCAAATTGTAAAATGGTCTTATCTATTGGCGATTTCGTTCCAACTCACATTCCAAGTAATATTCGGCATGCTAATTACATTGCCGGTTGCCAAATTGCATTATCTCTTATAGTTTCCGAGATATGGACTATCGATAATTTACACCTTAGGCTCTGCTTCTAACTTGGGCCCAAATTGTAAAATGGTCTTACCTATTGGCGATTTCGTTCCAATTCACACTCCAAGTAATATTCGGCATGCTAATTACATTGCCGGTTGCGAAATTGCATTATCTCTTATAGTTTCCGAGATATGGACTATCAATAATTTACACCTTAGGCTCTGCTTCTAACTTGGGCCCAAATTGTAAAATGGTCTTATCTATTGGCGATTTCGTTCCAATTCACATTCCAAGTAATATTCGGCATGCTAATTACATTGCCGGTTGCCAAATTGCATTATCTCTTATAGTTTCCGAGATATGGACTATCGATAATTTACAACTTAGGCTCTGCTTCTAACTTGGGCCCAAATTGTAAAATGGTCTTATCTATTGGCGATTTCGTCCCAATTCACATTCCAAGTAATATTCGGCATGCTAATTACATTGCCGGTTGCCAAATTGCATTATCTCTTATAGTTTCCGAGATATGGACTATCGATAATTTACACCTTAGGCTCTGCTTCTAACTTGGGCCCAAATTGTAAAATGGTCTTATCTATTGGCGATTTCGTTCCAATTCACATTCCAAGTAATATTCGGCATGCTAATTACATTGCCGGTTGCCAAATTGCATTATCTCTTATAGTTTCCGAGATATGGACTATCGATAATTTACACCTTAGGCTCTGCTTCTAACTTGGGCCCAAATTGTAAAATGGTCTTATCTATTGGCGATTTCGTTCCAATTCACATTCCAAGTAATATTCGGCATGCTAATTACATTGCCGGTTGCCAAATTGCATTATCTCTTATAGTTTCCGAGATATGGATTATCGATAATTTACACCTTAGGCTCTGCTTCTAACTTGGGCCCAAATTGTAAAATGGTCTTATCTATTGCCGATTTCGTTCCAATTCACATTCCAAGTAATATTCGGCATGCTAATTACATTGCCGGTTGCCAAATTGCATTATCTCTTATAGTTTCCGAGATATGGACTATCGATAATTTACACCTTAGGCTCTGCTTCTAACTTGGGCCCAAATTGTAAAATGGCCTTATCTATTGGCGATTTCGTCCCAATTCACATTCCAAGTAATATTCGGCATGCTAATTACATTGCCGGTTGCGAAATTGCATTATCTCTTATAGTTTCAGAGATATGGACTATCGATAATTTACACCTTAGGCTCTGCTTCTAACTTGGGCCCAAATTGTAAAATGGTCTTATCTATTGGCCATTTCGTTCCAATTCACATTCCAAGTAATATTCGGCATGCTAATTACATTGCCGGTTGCCAAATTGCATTATCTCTTATAGTTTCCGAGATATGGACTATCGATAATTTGGACCTTAGGCTCTGCTTCTAACTTGGGCCCAAATTGTAAAATGGCCTTATCTATTGGCGATTTCGTCCCAATTCACATTCCAAGTAATATTCGGCATGCTAACTACATTGCCGGTTGCGAAATTGCATTATCTCTTATAGTTTCAGAGATATGGACTATCGATAATTTACACCTTAGGCTCTGCTTCTAACTTGGGCCCAAATTATAAAATGGTCTTATCTATTGGCGATTTCGTTCCAATTCATACTCCAAGTAATATTCGGCATGCTAATTACATTGCCGGTTGCGAAATTGCATTATCTCTTATAGTTTCCGAGATATGGACTATCAATAATTTACACCTTAGGCTCTGCTTCTAACTTGGGCCCAAATTGTAAAATGGTCTTATCTATTGGCGATTTCGTTCCAATTCACATTCCAAGTAATATTCGGCATGCTAATTACATTGCCGGTTGCCAAATTGCATTATCTCTTATAGTTTCCGAGATATGGACTATCGATAATTTACACCTTAGGCTCTGCTTCTAACTTGGGCCCAAATTGTAAAATGGCCTTATCTATTGGCGATTTCGTCCCAATTCACATTCCAAGTAATATTCGGCATGCTAATTACATTGCCGGTTGCGAAATTGCATTATCTCTTATAGTTTCAGAGATATGGACTATCGATAATTTACACCTTAGCCTCTGCTTCTAACTTGGGCCCAAATTGTAAAATGGTCTTATCTATTGGCCATTTCGTTCCAATTCACATTCCAAGTAATATTCGGCATGCTAATTACATTGCTGGTTGCCAAATTGCATTATCTCCTATAGTTTCCGAGATATGGACTATCGATAATTTAGACCTTAGGCTCTGCTTCTAACTTGGGCCCAAATTGTAAAATGGCCTTATCTATTGGCGATTTCGTCCCAATTCACATTCCAAGTAATATTCGGCATGCTAACTACATTGCCGGTTGCGAAATTGCATTATCTCTTATAGTTTCAGAGATATGGACTATCGATAATTTACACCTTAGGCTCTGCTTCTAACTTGGGCCCAAATTGTAAAATGGTCTTATCTATTGGCAATTTCGTTCCAATTCACATTCCAAGTAATATTCGGCATGCTAATTACATTGCCGGTTGCCAAATTGCATTATCTCTTATAGTTTCCAAGATATGGACTATCGATAATTTACACCAGAGACTCTGCTTCTAACTTGGGCCCAAATTGTAAAATGGTCTTATCTATTTGCGATTTCGTTCCAATTCACATTCCAAGTAATATTCGGCATGCTAATTACATTTCCGGTTGCCAAATTGCATTATCTCTTATAGTTTCCGAGATATGGACTATCGATAATTTACACCTTAGGCTCTGCTTCTAACTTGGGCCCAAATTGTAAAATGGTCTTACCTATTGGCGATTTCGTTCCAATTCACATTCCAAGTAATATTCGGCATGCTAATTACATTGCCGGTTGCCAAATTGCATTATCTCTTATAGTTTCCGAGATATGGACTATCGATAATTTACACCTTAGGCTCTGCTTCTAACTTGGGCCCAAATTGTAAAATGGCCTTATCTATTGGCGATTTCGTCCCAATTCACATTCCAAGTAATATTCGGCATGCTAATTACATTGCCGGTTGCGAAATTTCATTATCTCTTATAGTTTCAGAGATATGGACTATCGATAATTTACACCTTAGGCTCTGCTTCTAACTTGGGCCCAAATTGTAAAATGGACTTATCTATTGGCAATTTCGTTCCAATTCACATTCTAAGTAATATTCGGCATGCTAATTACATTGCCGGTTGCCAAATTGCATTATCTCTTATAGTTTCCGAGATATGGACTATCGATAATTTACACCATAGACTCTGCTTCTAACTTGGGCCCAAATTGTAAAATGGTCTTATCTATTGGCGATTTCGTTCCAATTCACATTCCAAGTAATATTCGGCATGCTAATTACATTGCCGGTTGCCAAATTGCATTATCTCTTATAGTTTCCGAGATATGGACTATCGATAATTTACACCATAGACTCTGCTTCTAACTTGGGCCCAAATTGTAAAATGGTCTTATCTATTGGCGATTTCGTTCCAATTCACATTCCAAGTAATATTCGGCATGCTAATTACATTGCCGGTTGCCAAATTGCATTATCTCTTATAGTTTCCGAGATATGGACTATCGATAATTTACACCTTAGGCTCTGCTTCTAACTTGGGCCCAAATTGTAAAATGGTCTTACCTATTGGCGATTTCGTTCCAATTCACATTCCAAGTAATATTCGGCATGCTAATTACATTGCCGGTTGCCAAATTGCATTATCTCTTATAGTTTCCGAGATATGGACTATCGATAATTTACACCTTAGGCTCTGCTTCTAACTTGGGCCCAAATTGTAAAATGGTCTTATCTATTGGCGATTTCGTCCCAATTCACATTCCAAGTGATATTCGGCATGCTAATTACATTGCCGGTTGCGAAATTGCATTATCTCTTATAGTTTCCAAGATATGGACTATCAATAATTTACACCTTAGGCTCTGCTTCTAACTTGGGCCCAAATTGTAAAATGGTCTTATCTATTGGCGATTTCGTTCCAATTCACATTCCAAGTAATATTCGGCATGCTAATTACATTGCCGGTTGCCAAATTGCATTATCTCTTATAGTTTCCGAGATATGGACTATCGATAATTTACACCTTAGGCTCTGTTTCTAACTTGGGCCCAAATTGTATAATGGTCTTATCTATTGGCGATTTCGTTGCAATTCACATTCCAAGTAATATTCGGCATGCTAATTACATTGCCGGTTGCCAAATTGCATTATCTCTTATAGTTTCCGAGATATGGACTATCGATAATTTACACCTTAGGCTCTGCTTCTAACTTGGGCCCAAATTGTAAAATGGTCTTATCTATTGGCGATTTCGTTCCAATTCACATTCCAAGTAATATTCGGCATGCTAATTACATTGCCGGTTGCCAAATTGCATTATCTCTTATAGTTTCCGAGATATGGACTATCGATAATTTACACCTTAGGCTCTGCTTCTAACTTGGGCCCAAATTGTAAAATGGTCTTATCTATTGGCGATTTCGTTCCAACTCACATTCCAAGTAATATTCGGCATGCTAATTACATTGCCGGTTGCCAAATTGCATTATCTCTTATAGTTTCCGAGATATGGACTATCGATAATTTACACCTTAGGCTCTGCTTCTAACTTGGGCCCAAATTGTAAAATGGTCTTACCTATTGGCGATTTCGTTCCAATTCACACTCCAAGTAATATTCGGCATGCTAATTACATTGCCGGTTGCGAAATTGCATTATCTCTTATAGTTTCCGAGATATGGACTATCAATAATTTACACCTTAGGCTCTGCTTCTAACTTGGGCACAAATTGTAAAATGGTCTTATCTATTGGCGATTTCGTTCCAATTCACATTCCAAGTAATATTCGGCATGCTAATTACATTGCCGGTTGCCAAATTGCATTATCTCTTATAGTTTCCGAGATATGGACTATCGATAATTTACAACTTAGGCTCTGCTTCTAACTTGGGCCCAAATTGTAAAATGGTCTTATCTATTGGCGATTTCGTCCCAATTCACATTCCAAGTAATATTCGGCATGCTAATTACATTGCCGGTTGCCAAATTGCATTATCTCTTATAGTTTCCGAGATATGGACTATCGATAATTTACACCTTAGGCTCTGCTTCTAACTTGGGCCCAAATTGTAAAATGGTCTTATCTATTGGCGATTTCGTTCCAATTCACATTCCAAGTAATATTCGGCATGCTAATTACATTGCCGGTTGCCAAATTGCATTATCTCTTATAGTTTCCGAGATATGGACTATCGATAATTTACACCTTAGGCTCTGCTTCTAACTTGGGCCCAAATTGTATAATGGTCTTATCTATTGGCGATTTCGTTGCAATTCACATTCCAAGTAATATTCGGCATGCTAATTACATTGCCGGTTGCCAAATTGCATTATCTCTTATAGTTTCCGAGATATGGACTATCGATAATTTACACCTTAGGCTCTGCTTCTAACTTGGGCCCAAATTGTAAAATGGTCTTATCTATTGGCGATTTCGTTCCAATTCACATTCCAAGTAATATTCGGCATGCTAATTACATTGCCGGTTGCCAAATTGCATTATCTCTTATAGTTTCCGAGATATGGACTATCGATAATTTACACCTTAGGCTCTGCTTCTAACTTGGGCCCAAATTGTAAAATGGTCTTATCTATTGGCGATTTCGTTCCAACTCACATTCCAAGTAATATTCGGCATGCTAATTACATTGCCGGTTGCCAAATTGCATTATCTCTTATAGTTTCCGAGATATGGACTATCGATAATTTACACCTTAGGCTCTGCTTCTAACTTGGGCCCAAATTGTAAAATGGTCTTACCTATTGGCGATTTCGTTCCAATTCACACTCCAAGTAATATTCGGCATGCTAATTACATTGCCGGTTGCGAAATTGCATTATCTCTTATAGTTTCCGAGATATGGACTATCAATAATTTACACCTTAGGCTCTGCTTCTAACTTGGGCCCAAATTGTAAAATGGTCTTATCTATTGGCGATTTCGTTCCAATTCACATTCCAAGTAATATTCGGCATGCTAATTACATTGCCGGTTGCCAAATTGCATTATCTCTTATAGTTTCCGAGATATGGACTATCGATAATTTACAACTTAGGCTCTGCTTCTAACTTGGGCCCAAATTGTAAAATGGTCTTATCTATTGGCGATTTCGTCCCAATTCACATTCCAAGTAATATTCGGCATGCTAATTACATTGCCGGTTGCCAAATTGCATTATCTCTTATAGTTTCCGAGATATGGACTATCGATAATTTACACCTTAGGCTCTGCTTCTAACTTGGGCCCAAATTGTAAAATGGTCTTATCTATTGGCGATTTCGTTCCAATTCACATTCCAAGTAATATTCGGCATGCTAATTACATTGCCGGTTGCCAAATTGCATTATCTCTTATAGTTTCCGAGATATGGACTATCGATAATTTACACCTTAGGCTCTGCTTCTAACTTGGGCCCAAATTGTAAAATGGTCTTATCTATTGGCGATTTCGTTCCAATTCACATTCCAAGTAATATTCGGCATGCTAATTACATTGCCGGTTGCCAAATTGCATTATCTCTTATAGTTTCCGAGATATGGATTATCGATAATTTACACCTTAGGCTCTGCTTCTAACTTGGGCCCAAATTGTAAAATGGTCTTATCTATTGCCGATTTCGTTCCAATTCACATTCCAAGTAATATTCGGCATGCTAATTACATTGCCGGTTGCCAAATTGCATTATCTCTTATAGTTTCCGAGATATGGACTATCGATAATTTACACCTTAGGCTCTGCTTCTAACTTGGGCCCAAATTGTAAAATGGCCTTATCTATTGGCGATTTCGTCCCAATTCACATTCCAAGTAATATTCGGCATGCTAATTACATTGCCGGTTGCGAAATTGCATTATCTCTTATAGTTTCAGAGATATGGACTATCGATAATTTACACCTTAGGCTCTGCTTCTAACTTGGGCCCAAATTGTAAAATGGTCTTATCTATTGGCCATTTCGTTCCAATTCACATTCCAAGTAATATTCGGCATGCTAATTACATTGCCGGTTGCCAAATTGCATTATCTCTTATAGTTTCCGAGATATGGACTATCGATAATTTGGACCTTAGGCTCTGCTTCTAACTTGGGCCCAAATTGTAAAATGGCCTTATCTATTGGCGATTTCGTCCCAATTCACATTCCAAGTAATATTCGGCATGCTAACTACATTGCCGGTTGCGAAATTGCATTATCTCTTATAGTTTCAGAGATATGGACTATCGATAATTTACACCTTAGGCTCTGCTTCTAACTTGGGCCCAAATTATAAAATGGTCTTATCTATTGGCGATTTCGTTCCAATTCATACTCCAAGTAATATTCGGCATGCTAATTACATTGCCGGTTGCGAAATTGCATTATCTCTTATAGTTTCCGAGATATGGACTATCAATAATTTACACCTTAGGCTCTGCTTCTAACTTGGGCCCAAATTGTAAAATGGTCTTATCTATTGGCGATTTCGTCCCAATTCACATTCCAAGTAATATTCGGCATGCTAATTACATTGCCGGTTGCGAAATTGCATTATCTCTTATAGTTTCAGAGATATGGACTATCGATAATTTACACCTTAGCCTCTGCTTCTAACTTGGGCCCAAATTGTAAAATGGTCTTATCTATTGGCCATTTCGTTCCAATTCACATTCCAAGTAATATTCGGCATGCTAATTACATTGCTGGTTGCCAAATTGCATTATCTCCTATAGTTTCCGAGATATGGACTATCGATAATTTAGACCTTAGGCTCTGCTTCTAACTTGGGCCCAAATTGTAAAATGGCCTTATCTATTGGCGATTTCGTCCCAATTCACATTCCAAGTAATATTCGGCATGCTAATTACATTGCCGGTTGCGAAATTGCATTATCTCTTATAGTTTCAGAGATATGGACTATCGATAATTTACACCTTAGGCTCTGCTTCTAACTTGGGCCCAAATTGTAAAATGGTCTTATCTATTGGCAATTTCGTTCCAATTCACATTCCAAGTAATATTCGGCATGCTAATTACATTGCCGGTTGCCAAATTGCATTATCTCTTATAGTTTCCAAGATATGGACTATCGATAATTTACACCATAGACTCTGCTTCTAACTTGGGCCCAAATTGTAAAATGGTCTTATCTATTTGCGATTTCGTTCCAATTCACATTCCAAGTAATATTCGGCATGCTAATTACATTGCCGGTTGCCAAATTGCATTATCTCTTATAGTTTCCGAGATATGGACTATCGATAATTTACACCTTAGGCTCTGCTTCTAACTTGGGCCCAAATTGTAAAATGGTCTTACCTATTGGCGATTTCGTTCCAATTCACATTCCAAGTAATATTCGGCATGCTAATTACATTGCCGGTTGCCAAATTGCATTATCTCTTATAGTTTCCGAGATATGGACTATCGATAATTTACACCTTAGGCTCTGCTTCTAACTTGGGCCCAAATTGTAAAATGGCCTTATCTATTGGCGATTTCGTCCCAATTCACATTCCAAGTAATATTCGGCATGCTAATTACATTGCCGGTTGCGAAATTGCATTATCTCTTATAGTTTCAGAGATATGGACTATCGATAATTTACACCTTAGGCTCTGCTTCTAACTTGGGCCCAAATTGTAAAATGGACTTATCTATTGGCAATTTCGTTCCAATTCACATTCTAAGTAATATTCGGCATGCTAATTACATTGCCGGTTGCCAAATTGCATTATCTCTTATAGTTTCCGAGATATGGACTATCGATAATTTACACCATAGACTCTGCTTCTAACTTGGGCCCAAATTGTAAAATGGTCTTATCTATTGGCGATTTCGTTCCAATTCACATTCCAAGTAATATTCGGCATGCTAATTACATTGCCGGTTGCCAAATTGCATTATCTCTTATAGTTTCCGAGATATGGACTATCGATAATTTACACCATAGACTCTGCTTCTAACTTGGGCCCAAATTGTAAAATGGTCTTATCTATTGGCGATTTCGTTCCAATTCACATTCCAAGTAATATTCGGCATGCTAATTACATTGCCGGTTGCCAAATTGCATTATCTCTTATAGTTTCCGAGATATGGACTATCGATAATTTACACCTTAGGCTCTGCTTCTAACTTGGGCCCAAATTGTAAAATGGTCTTACCTATTGGCGATTTCGTTCCAATTCACATTCCAAGTAATATTCGGCATGCTAATTACATTGCCGGTTGCCAAATTGCATTATCTCTTATAGTTTCCGAGATATGGACTATCGATAATTTACACCTTAGGCTCTGCTTCTAACTTGGGCCCAAATTGTAAAATGGTCTTATCTATTGGCGATTTCGTCCCAATTCACATTCCAAGTGATATTCGGCATGCTAATTACATTGCCGGTTGCGAAATTGCATTATCTCTTATAGTTTCCAAGATATGGACTATCAATAATTTACACCTTAGGCTCTGCTTCTAACTGGGGCCCAAATTGTAAAATGGTCTTATCTATTGGCGATTTCGTTCCAATTCACATTCCAAGTAATATTCGGCATGCTAATTACATTGCCGGTTGCCAAATTGCATTATCTCTTATAGTTTCCGAGATATGGACTATCGATAATTTACACCTTAGGCTCTGCTTCTAACTTGGGCCCAAATTGTATAATGGTCTTATCTATTGGCGATTTCGTTGCAATTCACATTCCAAGTAATATTCGGCATGCTAATTACATTGCCGGTTGCCAAATTGCATTATCTCTTATAGTTTCCGAGATATGGACTATCGATAATTTACACCTTAGGCTCTGCTTCTAACTTGGGCCCAAATTGTAAAATGGTCTTATCTATTGGCGATTTCGTTCCAATTCACATTCCAAGTAATATTCGGCATGCTAATTACATTGCCGGTTACCAAATTGCATTATCTCTTATAGTTTCCGAGATATGGACTATCGATAATTTACACCTTAGGCTCTGCTTCTAACTTGGGCCCAAATTGTAAAATGGTCTTATCTATTGGCGATTTCGTTCCAATTCATATTCCAAGTAATATTCGGCATGCTAATTACATTGCCGGTTGCCAAATTGCATTATCTCTTATAGTTTCCGAGATATGGACTATCGATAATTTACACCTTAGGCTCTGCTTCTAACTTGGGCCCAAATTGTAAAATGGTCTTATCTATTGGCGATTTCGTTCCAATTCACATTCCAAGTAATATTCGGCATGCTAATTACATTGCCGGTTGCCAAATTGCATTATCTCTTATAGTTCCCGAGATATGGACTATCGATAATTTACACCTTAGGCTCTGCTTCTAACTTGGGCCCAAATTGTAAAATGGTCTTATCTATTGGCGATTTCGTTCCAATTCACATTCCAAGTAATATTCGGCATGCTAATTACATTGCCGGTTGCCAAATTGCATTATCCCTTATAGTTTCCGAGATATGGACTATCGATAATTTACACCTTAGGCTCTGCTTCTAACTTGGGCCCAAATTGTAAAATGGTCTTATCTATTGGCGATTTCGTCCCAATTCACATTCCAAGTGATATTCGGCATGCTAATTACATTGCCGGTTGCGAAATTGCATTATCTCTTATAGTTTCCGAGATATGGACTATCAATAATTTACACCTTAGGCTCTGCGTCTAACTTGGGCCCAAATTGTAAAATGGTCTTATCTATTGGCGATTTCGTTCCAATTCACATTCCAAGTAATATTCGGCATGCTAATTACATTGCCGGTTGCCAAATTGCATTATCTCTTATAGTTTCCGAGATATGGACTATCGATAATTTACACCTTAGGCTCTGCTTCTAACTTGGGCCCAAATTGTAAAATGGTCTTATCTATTGGCGATTTCGTTCCAATTCACATTCCAAGTAATATTCGGCATGCTAATTACATTGCCGGTTGCCAAATTGCATTATCTCTTATAGTTTCCGAGATATGGACTATCGATAATTTACACCTTAGGCTCTGCTTCTAACTTGGGCCCAAATTGTAAAATGGCCTTACCTATTGGCGATTTCGTTCCAATTCACATTCCAAGTAATATTCGGCATGCTAATTACATTGCCGGTTGCGAAATTGCATTATCTCTTATAGTTTCCGAGATATAGACTATCAATAATTTACACCTTAGGCTCTGCTTCTAACTTGGGCCCAAATTGTAAAATGGTCTTATCTATTGGCGATTTCGTTCCAATTCACATTCCAAGTAATATTCGGCATGCTAATTACATTGCCGGTTGCCAAATTGCATTATCTCTTATAGTTTCCGAGATATGGACTATCGATAATTTACACCTTAGGCTCTGCTTCTAACTTGGGCCCAAATTGTAAAATGGTCTTACCTATTGGCGATTTCGTTCCAATTCACATTCCAAGTAATATTCGGCATGCTAATTACATTGCCGGTTGCGAAATTGCATTATCTCTTATAGTTTCCGAGATATGGACTATCAATAATTTACACCTTAGGCTCTGCTTCTAACTTGGGCCCAAATTGTAAAATGGTCTTATCTATTGGCGATTTCGTTCCAATTCACATTCCAAGTAATATTCGGCATGCTAATTACATTGCCGGTTGCCAAATTGCATTATCTCTTATAGTTTCCGAGATATGGACTATCGATAATTTACACCTTAGGCTCTGCTTCTAACTTGGGCCCAAATTGTAAAATGGTCTTATCTATTGGCGATTTCGTTCCAATTCACATTCCAAGTAATATTCGGCATGCTAATTACATTGCCGGTTGCCAAATTGCATTATCTCTTATAGTTTCCGAGATATGGACTATCGATAATTTACACCTTAGGCTCTGCTTCTAACTTGGGCCCAAATTGTAAAATGGTCTTATCTATTGGCGATTTCGTTCCAATTCACATTCCAAGTAATATTCGGCATGCTAATTACATTGCCGGTTGCCAAATTGCATTATCTCTTATAGTTCCCGAGATATGGACTATCGATAATTTACACCTTAGGCTCTGCTTCTAACTTGGGCCCAAATTGTAAAATGGTCTTAGCTATTGGCGATTTCGTTCCAATTCACATTCCAAGTAATATTCGGCATGCTAATTACATTGCCGGTTGCCAAATTGCATTATCTCTTATAGTTTCCGAGATATGGACTATCGATAATTTACACCTTAGGCTCTGCTTCTAACTTGGGCCCAAATTGTAAAATGGTCTTATCTATTGGCGATTTCGTTCCAATTCACATTCCAAGTAATATTCGGCATGCTAATTACATTGCCGGTTGCCAAATTGCATTATCTCTTATAGTTTCCGAGATATGGACTATCGATAATTTACAACTTAGGCTCTGCTTCTAACTTGGGCCCAAATTGTAAAATGGTCTTATCTATTGGCGATTTCGTCCCAATTCACATTCCAAGTAATATTCGGCATGCTAATTACATTGCCGGTTGCCAAATTGCATTATCTCTTATAGTTTCCGAGATATGGACTATCGATAATTTACACCTTAGGCTCTGCTTCTAACTTGGGCCCAAATTGTAAAATGGTCTTATCTATTGGCGATTTCGTTCCAATTCACATTCCAAGTAATATTCGGCATGCTAATTACATTGCCGGTTGCCAAATTGCATTGATCTCTTATAGTTTCCCGAGATATGGACTATCGATAATTTACACCTTAGGCTCTGCTTCTAACTTGGGGCCCAAATTGTATAATGGTCTTATCTATTGGCGATTTCGTTGCAATTCACATTCCAAGTAATATTCGGCATGCTAATTACATTGCCGGTTGCCAAATTGCATTATCTCTTATAGTTTCCGAGATATGGACTATCGATAATTTACACCTTAGGCTCTGCTTCTAACTTTGGGCCCAAATTGTTAAAATGGTCTTATCTATTGGCGATTTCGTTCCAATTCACATTCCAAGTAATATCGGCATGCTAATTAACATTGCCGGTTGCCAAATTGCATTATCTCTTATAGTTTCCGAGATATGGACCTATCGATAATTTACACCTTAGGCTCTGCTTCTAACTTGGGCCCAAATTGTAAAATGGTCTTATCTATTGGGCGATTTCGTTCCAACTCACATTCCAAGTAATATTCGGCATGCTAATTACATTGCCGGTTGCCAAATTGCATTATCTCTTATAGTTTCCGAGATATGGACTATCGATAATTTACACCTTAGGCTCTGCTTCTAACTTGGGCCCAAATTGTAAAATGGTCTTACCTATTGGCGATTTCGTTCCAATTCACACTCCAAGTAATATTCGGCATGCTAATTACATTGCCGGTTGCGAAATTGCATTATCTCTTATAGTTTCCGAGATATGGACTATCAATAATTTACACCTTAGGCTCTGCTTCTAACTTGGGCCCAAATTGTAAAATGGTCTTATCTATTGGCGATTTCGTTCCAATTCACATTCCAAGTAATATTCGGCATGCTAATTACATTGCCGGTTGCCAAATTGCATTATCTCTTATAGTTTCCGAGATATGGACTATCGATAATTTACAACTTAGGCTCTGCTTCTAACTTGGGCCCAAATTGTAAAATGGTCTTATCTATTGGCGATTTCGTTCCAATTCACATTCCAAGTAATATTCCGGCATGCTAATTACATTGCCGGTTGCCAAATTGCATTATCTCTTATAGTTTCCGAGATATGGATTATCGATAATTTACACCTTAGGCTCTGCTTCTAACTTGGGCCCAAATTGTAAAATGGTCTTATCTATTGCCGATTTCGTTCCAATTCACATTCCAAGTAATATTCGGCATGCTAATTACATTGCCGGGTTGCCAAATTGGCATTATCTCTTATAGTTTCCGAGATATGGACTATCGATAATTTACACCTTAGGCTCTGCTTCTAACTTGGGCCCAAATTGTAAAATGGCCTTATCTATTGGCGATTTCGTCCCAATTCACATTCCAAGTAATATTCGGCATGCTAATTACATTGCCGGTTTGCGAAATTGCATTATCTCTTATAGTTTCAGAGATATGGACTATCGATAATTTACACCTTAGGCTCTGCTTCTAACTTGGGCCCAAATTGTAAAATGGTCCTTATCTATTGGCCATTTCGTTCCAATTCACATTCCAAGTAATATTCGGCATGCTAATTACATTGCCGGTTGCCAAATTGCATTATCTCTTATAGTTTCCGAGATATGGACTATCGATAATTTGGACCTTAGGCTCTGCTTCTAACTTGGGCCCAAATTTGTAAAATTGGCCTTATCTATTGGCGATTTCGTCCCAATTCACATTCCAAGTAATATTCGGCATGCTAACTACATTGCCGGTTGCGAAATTGCATTATCTCTTATAGTTTCAGAGATATGGACTATCGATAATTTACACCTTAGGCTCTGCTTCTAACTTGGGCCCAAATTATAAAATGGTCTTATCTATTGGCGATTTCGTTCCAATTCATACTCCAAGTAATATTCGGCATGCTAATTACATTGCCGGGTTGCGAAATTGCATTATCTCTTATAGTTTCCGAGATATGGACTATCAATAATTTACACCTTAGGCTCTGCTTCTAACTTGGGCCCAAATTGTAAAATGGTCTTATCTATTGGCGATTTCGTCCCAATTCACATTCCAAGTAATATTCGGCATGCTAATTACATTGCCGGTTGCGAAATTGCATTATCTCTTATAGTTTCAGAGATATGGACTATCGATAATTTACACCTTAGCCTCTGCTTCTAACTTGGGCCCAAATTGTAAAATGGTCTTATCTATTGTGCCATTTCGTTCCAATTCACATTCCAAGTAATATTCGGCATGCTAATTACATTGCTGGTTGCCAAATTGCATTATCTCCTATAGTTTCCGAGATATGGACTATCGATAATTTAGGACCTTAGGGCTCTGCTTCTAACTTGGGCCCAAATTGTAAAAATGGCCTTATCTATTGGCGATTTCGTCCCAATTCACATTCCAAGTAATATTCGGCATGCTAACTACATTGCCGGTTGCGAAATTGCATTATCTCTTATAGTTTCAGAGATATGGACTATCGATAATTTACACCTTAGGCTCTGCTTCTAACTTGGGCCCAAATTGTAAAATGGTCTTATCTATTGGCAATTTCGTTCCAATTCACATTCCAAGTAATATTCGGCATGCTAATTACATTGCCGGTTGCCAAATTGCATTATCTCTTATAGTTTCCAAGATATGGACTATCGATAATTTACACCATAGACTCTGCTTCTAACTTGGGCCCAAATTGTAAAATGGTCTTATCTATTTGCGATTTCGTTCCAATTCACATTCCAAGTAATATTCGGCATGCTAATTACATTGCCGGTTGCCAAATTGCATTATCTCTTATAGTTTCCGAGATATGGACTATCGATAAATTACACCTTTAGGCTCTGCTTCTAACTTGGGCCCAAATTGGTAAAATGGTCCTTTACCTATTGGCGATTTCGTTCCAATTTCACATTCCAAGTAATATTCGGCATGCTAATTACATTGCCGGTTTGCCAAATTGCATTATCTCTTATAGTTTCCGAGATATGGACTATCGATAATTTACACCTTAGGCTCTGCTTCTAACTTGGGCCCAAATTGTAAAATGGCCTTATCTATTGGCGATTTCGTCCCAATTCACATTCCAAGTAATATTCGGCATGCTAATTACATTGCCGGTTGCGAAATTGCATTATCTCTTATAGTTTCAGAGATATGGACTATCGATAATTTACACCTTAGGCTCTGCTTCTAACTTGGGCCCAAATTGTAAAATGGACTTATCTATTGGCAATTTCGTTCCAATTCACATTCTAAGTAATATTCGGCATGCTAATTACATTGCCCGGTTGCCAAATTGCATTATCTCTTATAGTTTCCGAGATATGGACTATCGATAATTTACACCATAGACTCTGCTTCTAACTTGGGCCCAAATTGTAAAATGGTCTTATCTATTGGCGATTTCGTTCCAATTCACATTCCAAGTAATATTCGGCATGCTAATTACATTGCCGGTTGCCAAATTGCATTATCTCTTATAGTTTCCGAGATATGGACTATCGATAATTTACACCATAGACTCTGCTTCTAACTTGGGCCCAAATTGTAAAATGGTCTTATCTATTGGCGATTTCGTTCCAATTCACATTCCAAGTAATATTCGGCATGCTAATTACATTGCCGGTTGCCAAATTTGCATTATCTCTTATAGTTTCCGAGATATGGACTATCAATAATTTACACCTTAGGCTCTGCTTCTAACTTGGGCCCAAATTGTAAAAATGGTCTTACCTATTGGCGATTTCGTTCCAATTCACATTCCAAGTAATATTCGGCATGCTAATTACATTGCCGGTTGCCAAATTGCATTATCTCTTATAGTTTCCGAGATATGGACTATCGATAATTTACACCTTAGGCTCTGCTTCTAACTTGGGCCCAAATTGTAAAATGGTCTTATCTATTGGCGATTTCGTCCCAATTCACATTCCAAGTGATATTCGGCATGCTAATTACATTGCCGGTTGCGAAATTGCATTATCTCTTATAGTTTCCAAGATATGGACTATCAATAATTTACACCTTAGGCTCTGCTTCTAACTGGGGCCCAAATTGTAAAATGGTCTTATCTATTGGCGATTTCGTTCCAATTCACATTCCAAGTAATATTCGGCATGCTAATTACATTGCCGGTTGCCAAATTGCATTATCTCTTATAGTTTCCGAGATATGGACTATCGATAATTTACACCTTAGGCTCTGCTTCTAACTTGGGCCCAAATTGTATAATGGTCTTATCTATTGGCGATTTCGTTGCAATTCACATTCCAAGTAATATTCGGCATGCTAATTACATTGCCGGTTTGCCAAATTGCATTATCTCTTATAGTTTCCGAGATATGGACTATCGATAATTTACACCTTAGGCTCTGCTTCTAACTTGGGCCCAAATTGTAAAATGGTCTTATCTATTGGCGATTTCGTTCCAATTCACATTCCAAGTAATATTCGGCATGCTAATTACATTGCCGGTTACCAAATTGCATTATCTCTTATAGTTTCCGAGATATGGACTATCGATAATTTACACCTTAGTGCTCTGCTTCTAACTTGGGCCCAAATTGTAAAATGGTCTTATCTATTGGCGATTTCGTTCCAATTCATATTCCAAGTAATATTCGGCATGCTAATTACATTGCCGGTTGCCAAATTGCATTATCTCTTATAGTTTCCGAGATATGGACTATCGATAATTTACACCTTAGGCTCTGCTTCTAACTTGGGCCCAAATTGTAAAATGGTCTTATCTATTGGCGATTTCGTTTCCAATTCACATTCCAAGTAATATTCGGCATGCTAATTACATTGCCGGTTGCCAAATTGCATTATCTCTTATAGTTCCCGAGATATGGACTATCGATAATTTACACCTTAGGCTCTGCTTCTAACTTGGGCCCAAATTGTAAAAATGGTCTTATCTATTGGCGATTTCGTTCCAATTCACATTCCAAGTAATATTCGGCATGCTAATTACATTGCCGGTTGCCAAATTGCATTATCCCTTATAGTTTCCGAGATATGGACTATCGATAATTTACACCTTAGGCTCTGCTTCTAACTTGGGCCCAAATTGTAAAATGGTCTTATCTATTGGCGATTTCGTCCCAATTCACATTCCAAGTGATATTTCGGCATGCTAATTACATTGCCGGTTGCCAAATTGCATTATCTCTTATAGTTTCCGAGATATGGACTATCGATAATTTACACCTTAGGCTCTGCTTCTAACTTGGGCCCAAATTGTAAAATGGTCTTATCTATTGGCGATTTCGTTCCAATTCACATTCCAAGTAATATTCGGCATGCTAATTACATTGCCGGGTTGCCAAATTGCATTATCTCTTATAGTTTCCGAGATATGGACTATCGATAATTTACAACTTAGGCTCTGCTTCTAACTTGGGCCCAAATTGTAAAATGGTCTTATCTATTGGCGATTTCGTCCCAATTCACATTCCAAGTAATATTCGGCATGCTAATTACATTGCCGGTTGCCAAATTGCATTATCTCTTATAGTTTCCGAGATATGGACTATCGATAATTTACACCTTAGGCTCTGCTTCTAACTTGGGCCCAAATTGTAAAATGGTCTTATCTATTGGCGATTTCGTTCCAATTCACATTCCAAGTAATATTCGGCATGCTAATTACATTGCCGGTTTGCCAAATTGCATTATCTCTTATAGTTTCCGAGATATGGACTATCGATAATTTACACCTTAGGCTCTGCTTCTAACTTGGGCCCAAATTGTATAATGGTCTTATCTATTGGCGATTTCGTTGCAATTCACATTCCAAGTAATATTCGGCATGCTAATTACATTGCCGGTTGCCAAATTGCATTATCTCTTATAGTTTCCGAGATATGGACTATCGATAATTTACACCTTAGGCTCTGCTTCTAACTTGGGCCCAAATTGTAAAATGGTCTTATCTATTGGCGATTTCGTTCCAATTCACATTCCAAGTAATATTCGGCATGCTAATTACATTGCCGGTTGCCAAATTGCATTATCTCTTATAGTTTCCGAGATATGGACTATCGATAATTTACACCTTAGGCTCTGCTTCTAACTTGGGCCCAAATTGTAAAATGGTCTTATCTATTGGCGATTTCGTTCCAACTCACATTCCAAGTAATATTCGGCATGCTAATTACATTGCCGGTTGCCAAATTGCATTATCTCTTATAGTTTCCGAGATATGGACTATCGATAATTTACACCTTAGGCTCTGCTTCTAACTTGGGCCCAAATTGTAAAATGGTCTTACCTATTGGCGATTTCGTTCCAATTCAACACTCCAAGTAATATTCGGCATGCTAATTACATTGCCGGTTGCGAAATTGCATTATCTCTTATAGTTTCCGAGATATGGACTATCAATAATTTACACCTTAGGCTCTGCTTCTAACTTGGGCCCCAAATTGTAAAAATGGTCTTATCTATTGGCGATTTCGTTCCAATTCACATTCCAAGTAATATTCGGCATGCTAATTACATTGCCGGTTGCCAAATTGCATTATCTCTTATAGTTTCCGAGATATGGGACTATCGATAATTTACAACTTAGGCTCTGCTTCTAACTTGGGCCCAAATTGTAAAATGGTCTTATCTATTGGCGATTTCGTCCCAATTCACATTCCAAGTAATATTCGGCATGCTAATTACATTGCCGGTTGCCAAATTGCATTATCTCTTATAGTTTCCGAGATATGGACTATCGATAATTTACACCTTAGGGCTCTGCTTCTAACTTGGGCCCCAAATTGTAAAATGGTCTTATCTATTGGCGATTTCGTTCCAATTCACATTCCAAGTAATATTCGGCATGCTAATTACATTGCCGGGTTGCCAAATTGCATTATCTCTTATAGTTTCCGAGATATGGACTATCGATAATTTACA
>NW_027473129.1:0-55109 GCF_030347505.1 Rhynchophorus ferrugineus
AACTATAAGAGATAATGCAATTTGGCAACCGGCAATGTAATTAGCATGCCGAATATTACTTGGAATGTGAATTGCAACTAAATCGCCAATAGATAAGACCATTTTACAATTTGGGCCCAAGTTAGAAGCAGAGCCTAAGGTGTAAATTATCGATAGTCCATATCTCGGAAACTATAAGAGATAATGCAATTTGGCAACCGGCAATGTAATTAGCATGCCGAATATTACTTGGAATGTGAATTGGAACGAAATCGCCAATAGATAAGACCATTTTACAATTTGGGCCCAAGTTAGAAGCAGAGCCTAAGGTGTAAATTATCGATAGTCCATATCTCGGAAACTATAAGAGATAATGCAATTTCGCAACCGGCAATGTAATTAGCATGCCGAATATCACTTGGAATGTGAATTGGGACGAAATCGCCAATAGATAAGACCATTTTACAATTTGGGCCCAAGTTAGAAGCAGAGCCTAAGGTGTAAATTATCGATAGTCCATATCTCGGAAACTATAAGAGATAATGCAATTTGGCAACCGGCAATGTAATTAGCATGCCGAATATTACTTGGAATGTGAATTGGAACGAAATCGCCAATAGATAAGACCATTTTACAATTTGGGCCCAAGTTAGAAGCAGAGCCTAAGGTGTAAATTATCGATAGTCCATATCTCGGAAACTATAAGAGATAATGCAATTTGGCAACCGGCAATGTAATTAGCATGCCGAATATTACTTGGAATGTGAATTGGAACGAAATCGCCAATAGGTAAGACCATTTTACAATTTGGGCCCAAGTTAGAAGCAGAGCCTAAGGTGTAAATTATCGATAGTCCATATCTCGGAAACTATAAGAGATAATGCAATTTGGCAACCGGCAATGTAATTAGCATGCCGAATATTACTTGGAATGTGAATTGGAACGAAATCGCCAATAGATAAGACCATTTTACAATTTGGGCCCAAGTTAGAAGCAGAGCCTAAGGTGTAAATTATCGATAGTCCATATCTCGGAAACTATAAGAGATAATGCAATTTGGCAACCGGCAATGTAATTAGCATGCCGAATATTACTTGGAATGTGAATTTTAACGAAATCGCCAATAGATAAGACCATTTTACAATTTGGGCCCAAGTTAGAAGCAGAGCCTAAGGTGTAAATTATCGATAGTCCATATCTCGGAAACTATAAGAGATAATGCAATTTGGCAACCGGCAATGTAATTAGCATGCCGAATATTACTTGGAATGTGAATTGGAACGAAATCGCCAATAGATAAGACCATTTTACAATTTGGGCCCAAGTTAGAAGCAGAGCCTAAGGTGTAAATTATCGATAGTCCATATCTCGGAAACTATAAGAGATAATGCAATTTCGCAACCGGCAATGTAATTAGCATGCCGAATATCACTTGGAATGTGAATTGGGACGAAATCGCCAATAGATAAGACCATTTTACAATTTGGGCCCAAGTTAGAAGCAGAGCCTAAGGTGTAAATTATCGATAGTCCATATCTCGGAAACTATAAGAGATAATGCAATTTGGCAACCGGCAATGTAATTAGCATGCCGAATATTACTTGGAATGTGAATTGGAACGAAATCGCCAATAGATAAGACCATTTTACAATTTGGGCCCAAGTTAGAAGCAGAGCCTAAGGTGTAAATTATCGATAGTCCATATCTCGGAAACTATAAGAGATAATGCAATTTGGCAACCGGCAATGTAATTAGCATGCCGAATATTACTTGGAATGTGAATTGGAACGAAATCGCCAATAGGTAAGACCATTTTACAATTTGGGCCCAAGTTAGAAGCAGAGCCTAAGGTGTAAATTATCGATAGTCCATATCTCGAAAACTATAAGAGATAATGCAATTTGGCAACCGGCAATGTAATTAGCATTCCGAATATTACTTGGAATGTGAATTGGAACGAAATCGCCAATAGGTATGACCATTTTACAATTTGGGCCCAAGTTAGAAGCAGAGCCTAAGGTGTAAATTATCGATAGTCCATATCTCGGAAACTATAAGAGATAATGCAATTTGGCCACCGGCAATGTAATTAGCATGCCGAATATTACTTGGAATGTGAATTGGAACGAAATCGCCAATAGATAAGACCATTTTACAATTTGGGCCCAAGTTAGAAGCAGAGCCTAAGGTGTAAATTATCGATAGTCCATATCTCGGAAACTATAAGAGATAATGCAATTTGGCAACCGGCAATGTAATTAGCATTCCGAATATTACTTGGAATGTGAATTGGAACGAAATCGCCAATAGGTATGACCATTTTACAATTTGGGCCCAAGTTAGAAGCAGAGCCTAAGGTGTAAATTATCGATAGTCCATATCTCGGAAACTATAAGAGATAATTCAATTTGGCAACCGGCAATGTAATTAGCATGCCGAATATTACTTGGAATGTGAATTGGAACGAAATCGCCAATAGATAAGACCATTTTACAATTTGGGCCCAAGTTAGAAGCAGAGCCTAAGGTGTAAATAATTGATAGTCCATATCTCGGAAACTACAAGAGATAATGCAATTTGGCAACCGGCAATGTAATTAGCATGCCGAATATTACTTGGAATGTGAATTGGAACGAAATCGCCAATAGATAAGGCCATTTTACAATTTGGGCCCAAGTTAGAAGCAGAGCCTAAGGTGTAAATTATCGATAGTCCATATCTCGGAAACTATAAGAGATAATGCAATTTGGCAACCGGCAATGTAATTAGCATGCCGAATATTACTTGGAATGTGAATTGGAACGAAATCGCCAATAGATAAGAACATTTTACAATTTGGGCCCAAGTTAGAAGCAGAGCCTAAGGTGTAAATTATCGATAGTCCATATCTCGGAAACTATAAGAGATAATGCAATTTGGCATCCGGCAATGTAATTAGCATGCCGAATATTACTTGGAATGTGAATTGGAACGAAATCGCCAATAGATAAGACCATTTTACAATTTGGGCCCAAGTTAGAAGCAGAGCCTAAGGTGTAAATTATTGATAGTCCATATCTCGGAAACTATAAGAGATAATGCAATTTCGCAACCGGCAATGTAATTAGCATGCCGAATATTACTTGGAGTGTGAATTGGAACGAAATCGCCAATAGATAAGACCATTTTACAATTTGGGCCAAGTTAGAAGCAGAGCCTAAGGTGTAAATTATCGATAGTCCATATCTCGGAAACTATAAGAGATAATGCAATTTGGCAACCGGCAATGTAATTAGCATGCCGAATATTACTTGGAATGTGAATTGGAACGAAATCGCCAATAGATAAGACCATTTTACAATTTGGGCCCAAGTTAGAAGCAGAGCCTAAGGTGTAAATTATCGATAGTCCATATCTCGGAAACTATAGGAGATAATGCAATTTGGCAACCGGCAATGTAATTAGCATGCCGAATATTACTTGGAATGTGAATTGGAACGAAATCGCCAATAGATAAGGCCATTTTACAATTTGGGCCAAGTTAGTCCATCGATCGATGGACGAACCTAAGCAGAGCCTAAGGTGTAAATTATCGATAGTCCATATCTCGGAAACTATAAGAGATAATGCAATTTCGCAACCGGCAATGTAATTAGCATGCCGAATATTACTTGGAATGTGAATTGGAACGAAATCGCCAATAGATAAGACCATTTTACAATTTGGGCCAAGTTAGAAGCAGAGCCTAAGGTGTAAATTATTGATAGTCCATATCTCGGAAACTATAAGAGATAATGCAATTTCGCAACCGGCAATGTAATTAGCATGCCGAATATTACTTGGAGTGTGAATTGGAACGAAATCGCCAATAGATAAGACCATTTTACAATTTGGGCCAAGTTAGAAGCAGAGCCTAAGGTGTAAATTATCGATAGTCCATATCTCGGAAACTATAAGAGATAATGCAATTTGGCAACCGGCAATGTAATTAGCATGCCGAATATTACTTGGAATGTGAATTGGAACGAAATCGCCAATAGATAAGACCATTTTACAATTTGGGCCCAAGTTAGAAGCAGAGCCTAAGGTGTAAATTATCGATAGTCCATATCTCGGAAACTATAAGAGATAATGCAATTTGGCAACCGGCAATGTAATTAGCATGCCGAATATTACTTGGAATGTGAATTGGAACGAAATCGCCAATAGATAAGACCATTTTACAATTTGGGCCCAAGTTAGAAGCAGAGCCTAAGGTGTAAATTATTGATAGTCCATATCTCGGAAACTATAAGAGATAATGCAATTTGGCAACCGGCAATGTAATTAGCATGCCGAATATTACTTGGAATGTGAATTGGAACGAAATCGCCAATAGATAAGACCATTTTACAATTTGGGCCCAAGTTAGAAGCAGAGCCTAAGGTGTAAATTATTGATAGTCCATATCTCGGAAACTATAAGAGATAATGCAATTTCGCAACCGGCAATGTAATTAGCATGCCGAATGTCACTTGGAATGTGAATTGGGACGAAATCGCCAATAGATAAGACCATTTTACAATTTGGGCCCAAGTTAGAAGCAGAGCCTAAGGTGTAAATTATCGATAGTCCATATCTCGGAAACTATAAGAGATAATGCAATTTGGCAACCGGCAATGTAATTAGCATGCCGAATATTACTTGGAATGTGAATTGGAACGAAATCGCCAATAGATAAGACGATTTTACAATTTGGGCCCAAGTTAGAAGCAGAGCCTAAGGTGTAAATTATCGATAGTCCATATCTCGGAAACTATAAGAGATAATGCAATTTGGCAACCGGCAATGTAATTAGCATGCCGAATATTACTTGGAATGTGAATTGGAACGAAATCGCCAATAGATAAGACCATTTTACAATTTGGGCCCAAGTTAGAAGCAGAGCCTAAGGTGTAATTTATCGATAGTCCATATCTCGGAAACTATAAGAGATAATGCAATTTGGCAACCGGCAATGTAATTAGCATGCCGAATATTACTTGGAATGTGAATTGGAACGAAATCGCCAATAGATAAGACGATTTTACAATTTGGGCCCAAGTTAGAAGCAGAGCCTAAGATGTAAATTATCGATAGTCCATATCTCGGAAACTATAAGAGATAATGCAATTTGGCAATCGGCAATGTAATTAGCATGCCGAATATTACTTGGAATGTGAATTGGAACGAAATCGCCAATAGATAAGACCATTTTACAACTTGGGCCCAAGTTAGAAGCAGAGCCTAAGGTGTAAATTATCGATAGTCCATATCTCGGAAACTATAAGAGATAATGCAATTTGGCAACCGGCAATGTAATTAGCATGCCGAATATTACTTGGAATGTGAATTGGAACGAAATCGCCAATAGGTAAGACCATTTTACAATTTGGGCCCAAGTTAGAAGCAGAGCCTAAGGTGTAAATTATCGATAGTCCATATCTCGGAAACTATAAGAGATAATTCAATTTGGCAACCGGCAATGTAATTAGCATGCCGGATATTACTTGGAATGTGAATTGGAACGAAATCGCCAATAGATAAGAACATTTTACAATTTGGGCCCAAGTTAGAAGCAGAGCCTAAGGTGTAAATTACCGATAGTCCATATCTCGGAAACTATAAGAGATAATGCAATTTGGCAACCGGCAATGTAATTAGCATGCCGAATATTATTTGGAATGTGAATTGGAACGAAAACGCCAATAGATAAGACCATTTTACAATTTGGGAACAAGTTAGAAGCAGAGCCTAAGGTGTAAATTATCGATAGTCCATATCTCGGAAACTATAAGAGATAATGCAATTTGGCAACCGGCAATGTAATTAGCATGCCGAATATTACTTGGAATGTGAATTGGAACGAAATCGCCAATAGAGAAGACCATTTTACAATTTGGGCCCAAGTTAGAAGCAGAGCCTAAGGTGTAAATTATCGATAGTCCATATCTCGGAAACTATAAGAGATAATGCAATTTGGCAACCGGCAATGTAATTAGCATGCCGAATATTACTTGGAATGTGAATTGGAACGAAAACGCCAATAGAAAAGACCATTTTACAATTTGAGCCCAAGTTAGAAGCAGAGCCTAAGGTGTAAATTATCGATAGTCCATATCTCGGAAACTATAAGAGATAATGCAATTTGGCAACCGGCAATGTAATTAGCATGCCGAATATTACTTGGAATGTGAATTGGAACGAAATCGCCAATAGATAAGACCATTTTACAATTTGGGCCCAAGTTAGAAGCAGAGCCTAAGGTGTAAATTATCGATAGTCCACATCTCGGAAACTATAAGAGATAATGCAATTTGGCAACCGGCAATGTAATTAGCATGCCGAATGTTACTTGGAATGTGAATTGGAACGAAATCGCCAATAGATAAGACCATTTTACAATTTGGGCCCAAGTTAGAAGCAGAGCCTAAGGTGTAAATTATCGATAGTCCATATCTCGGAAACTATAAGAGATAATGCAATTTGGCAACCGGCAATGTAATTAGCATGCCGAATATTACTTGGAATGTGAATTGGAACGAAATCGCCAATACATAAGACCATTTTACAATTTGGGCCCAAGTTAGAAGCAGAGCCTAAGGTGTAAATTATTGATAGTCCATATCTCGGAAACTATAAGAGATAATGCAATTTCGCAACCGGCAATGTAATTAGCATGCCGAATATCACTGGGAATGTGAATTGGGACGAAATCGCCAATAGATAAGACCATTTTACAATTTGGGCCCAAGTTAGAAGCAGAGCCTAAGGTGTAAATTATCGATAGTCCATATCTCGGAAACTATAAGAGATAATGCAATTTGGCAACCGGCAATGTAATTAGCATGCCGAATATTACTTGGAATGTGAATTGGAACGAAATCGCCAATAGATAAGACCATTTTACAATTTGGGCCCAAGTTAGAAGCAGAGCCTAAGATGTAAATTATCGATAGTCCATATCTCGGAAACTATAAGAGATAATGCAATTTGGCAACCGGCAATGTAATTAGCATGCCGAATATTACTTGGAATGTGAATTGGAACGAAATCGCCAATAGATAAGACCATTTTACAATTTGGGCCCAAGTTAGAAGCAGAGCCTAAGGTGTAAATTATCGATAGTCCATATCTCGGAAACTATAAGAGATAATTCAATTTGGCAACCGGCAATGTAATTAGCATGCCGGATATTACTTGGAATGTGAATTGGAACGAAATCGCCAATAGATAAGACCATTTTACAATTTGGGCCCAAGTTAGAAGCAGAGCCTAAGGTGTAAATTATCGATAGTCCATATCTCGGAAACTATAAGAGATAATGCAATTTGGCAACCGGCAATGTAATTAGCATGCCGAATATTACTTGGAATGTGAATTGGAACGAAATCGCCAATAGATAAGACGATTTTAACAATTTGGGCCCAAGTTAGAAGCAGAGCCTAAGATGTAAATTATCGATAGTCCATATCTCGGAAACTATAAGAGATAATGCAATTTGGCAACCGGCAATGTAATTAGCATGCCGAATATTACTTGGAATGTGAATTGCAACTAAATCGCCAATAGATAAGACCATTTTACAATTTGGGCCCAAGTTAGAAGCAGAGCCTAAGGTGTAAATTATCGATAGTCCATATCTCGGAAACTATAAGAGATAATGCAATTTGGCAACCGGCAATGTAATTAGCATGCCGAATATTACTTGGAATGTGAATTGGAACGAAATCGCCAATAGATAAGACCATTTTACAATTTGGGCCCAAGTTAGAAGCAGAGCCTAAGGTGTAAATTATCGATAGTCCATATCTCGGAAACTATAAGAGATAATGCAATTTGGCAACCGGCAATGTAATTAGCATGCCGAATATTACTTGGAATGTGAATTGGAACGAAATCGCCAATAGATAAGACCATTTTACAATTTGGGCCCAAGTTAGAAGCAGAGCCTAAGGTGTAAATTATCGATAGTCCATATCTCGGAAACTATAAGAGATAATGCAATTTGGCAACCGGCAATGTAATTAGCATGCCGAATATCACTTGGAATGTGAATTGGGACGAAATCGCCAATAGATAAGACCATTTTACAATTTGGGCCCAAGTTAGAAGCAGAGCCTAAGGTGTAAATTATCGATAGTCCATATCTCGGAAACTATAAGAGATAATGCAATTTGGCAACCGGCAATGTAATTAGCATGCCGAATATTACTTGGAATGTGAATTGGAACGAAATCGCCAATAGATAAGACCATTTTACAATTTGGGCCCAAGTTAGAAGCAGAGCCTAAGGTGTAAATTATCGATAGTCCATATCTCGGAAACTATAAGAGATAATGCAATTTGGCAACCGGCAATGTAATTAGCATTCCGAATATTACTTGGAATGTGAATTGGAACGAAATCGCCAATAGGTATGACCATTTTACAATTTGGGCCCAAGTTAGAAGCAGAGCCTAAGGTGTAAATTATCGATAGTCCATATCTCGGAAACTATAAGAGATAATGCAATTTGGCCACCGGCAATGTAATTAGCATGCCGAATATTACTTGGAATGTGAATTGGAACGAAATCGCCAATAGATAAGACCATTTTACAATTTGGGCCCAAGTTAGAAGCAGAGCCTAAGGTGTAAATTATCGATAGTCCATATCTCGGAAACTATAAGAGATAATGCAATTTGGCAACCGGCAATGTAATTAGCATTCCGAATATTACTTGGAATGTGAATTGGAACGAAATCGCCAATAGGTATGACCATTTTACAATTTGGGCCCAAGTTAGAAGCAGAGCCTAAGGTGTAAATTATCGATAGTCCATATCTCGGAAACTATAAGAGATAATTCAATTTGGCAACCGGCAATGTAATTAGCATGCCGAATATTACTTGGAATGTGAATTGGAACGAAATCGCCAATAGATAAGACCATTTTACAATTTGGGCCCAAGTTAGAAGCAGAGCCTAAGGTGTAAATAATTGATAGTCCATATCTCGGAAACTACAAGAGATAATGCAATTTGGCAACCGGCAATGTAATTAGCATGCCGAATATTACTTGGAATGTGAATTGGAACGAAATCGCCAATAGATAAGGCCATTTTACAATTTGGGCCCAAGTTAGAAGCAGAGCCTAAGGTGTAAATTATCGATAGTCCATATCTCGGAAACTATAAGAGATAATGCAATTTGGCAACCGGCAATGTAATTAGCATGCCGAATATTACTTGGAATGTGAATTGGAACGAAATCGCCAATAGATAAGGCCATTTTACAATTTGGGCCCAAGTTAGAAGCAGAGCCTAAGGTGTAAATTATCGATAGTCCATATCTCGGAAACTATAAGAGATAATGCAATTTGGCAACCGGCAATGTAATTAGCATGCCGAATATTACTTGGAATGTGAATTGGAACGAAATCGCCAATAGATAAGAACATTTTACAATTTGGGGCCCAAGTTAGAAGCAGAGCCTAAGGTGTAAATTATCGATAGTCCATATCTCGGAAACTATAAGAGATAATGCAATTTGGCATCCGGCAATGTAATTAGCATGCCGAATATTACTTGGAATGTGAATTGGAACGAAATCGCCAATAGATAAGACCATTTTACAATTTGGGCCCAAGTTAGAAGCAGAGCCTAAGGTGTAAATTATTGATAGTCCATATCTCGGAAACTATAAGAGATAATGCAATTTCGCAACCGGCAATGTAATTAGCATGCCGAATATTACTTGGAGTGTGAATTGGAACGAAATCGCCAATAGATAAGACCATTTTACAATTTGGGCCCAAGTTAGAAGCAGAGCCTAAGGTGTAAATTATCGATAGTCCATATCTCGGAAACTATAGGAGATAATGCAATTTGGCAACCGGCAATGTAATTAGCATGCCGAATATTACTTGGAATGTGAATTGGAACGAAATCGCCAATAGATAAGGCCATTTTACAATTTGGGCCAAGTTAGAAGCAGAGCCTAAGGTGTAAATTATCGATAGTCCATATCTCGGAAACTATAAGAGATAATGCAATTTCGCAACCGGCAATGTAATTAGCATGCCGAATATTACTTGGAATGTGAATTGGAACGAAATCGCCAATAGATAAGACCATTTTACAATTTGGGCCAAGTTAGAAGCAGAGCCTAAGGTGTAAATTATTGATAGTCCATATCTCGGAAACTATAAGAGATAATGCAATTTCGCAACCGGCAATGTAATTAGCATGCCGAATATTACTTGGAGTGTGAATTGGAACGAAATCGCCAATAGATAAGACCATTTTACAATTTGGGCCAAGTTAGAAGCAGAGCCTAAGGTGTAAATTATCGATAGTCCATATCTCGGAAACTATAAGAGATAATGCAATTTGGCAACCGGCAATGTAATTAGCATGCCGAATATTACTTGGAATGTGAATTGGAACGAAATCGCCAATAGATAAGACCATTTTACAATTTGGGCCCAAGTTAGAAGCAGAGCCTAAGGTGTAAATTATCGATAGTCCATATCTCGGAAACTATAAGAGATAATGCAATTTGGCAACCGGCAATGTAATTAGCATGCCGAATATTACTTGGAATGTGAATTGGAACGAAATCGCCAATAGATAAGACCATTTTACAATTTGGGCCCAAGTTAGAAGCAGAGCCTAAGGTGTAAATTATTGATAGTCCATATCTCGGAAACTATAAGAGATAATGCAATTTGGCAACCGGCAATGTAATTAGCATGCCGAATATTACTTGGAATGTGAATTGGAACGAAATCGCCAATAGATAAGACCATTTTACAATTTGGGCCCAAGTTAGAAGCAGAGCCTAAGGTGTAAATTATTGATAGTCCATATCTCGGAAACTATAAGAGATAATGCAATTTCGCAACCGGCAATGTAATTAGCATGCCGAATGTCACTTGGAATGTGAATTGGGACGAAATCGCCAATAGATAAGACCATTTTACAATTTGGGCCCAAGTTAGAAGCAGAGCCTAAGGTGTAAATTATCGATAGTCCATATCTCGGAAACTATAAGAGATAATGCAATTTGGCAACCGGCAATGTAATTAGCATGCCGAATATTACTTGGAATGTGAATTGGAACGAAATCGCCAATAGATAAGACGATTTTACAATTTGGGCCCAAGTTAGAAGCAGAGCCTAAGGTGTAAATTATCGATAGTCCATATCTCGGAAACTATAAGAGATAATGCAATTTGGCAACCGGCAATGTAATTAGCATGCCGAATATTACTTGGAATGTGAATTGGAACGAAATCGCCAATAGATAAGACCATTTTACAATTTGGGCCCAAGTTAGAAGCAGAGCCTAAGGTGTAATTTATCGATAGTCCATATCTCGGAAACTATAAGAGATAATGCAATTTGGCAACCGGCAATGTAATTAGCATGCCGAATATTACTTGGAATGTGAATTGGAACGAAATCGCCAATAGATAAGACGATTTTACAATTTGGGCCCAAGTTAGAAGCAGAGCCTAAGATGTAAATTATCGATAGTCCATATCTCGGAAACTATAAGAGATAATGCAATTTGGCAATCGGCAATGTAATTAGCATGCCGAATATTACTTGGAATGTGAATTGGAACGAAATCGCCAATAGATAAGACCATTTTACAACTTGGGCCCAAGTTAGAAGCAGAGCCTAAGGTGTAAATTATCGATAGTCCATATCTCGGAAACTATAAGAGATAATGCAATTTGGCAACCGGCAATGTAATTAGCATGCCGAATATTACTTGGAATGTGAATTGGAACGAAATCGCCAATAGGTAAGACCATTTTACAATTTGGGCCCAAGTTAGAAGCAGAGCCTAAGGTGTAAATTATCGATAGTCCATATCTCGGAAACTATAAGAGATAATTCAATTTGGCAACCGGCAATGTAATTAGCATGCCGGATATTACTTGGAATGTGAATTGGAACGAAATCGCCAATAGATAAGAACATTTTACAATTTGGGCCCAAGTTAGAAGCAGAGCCTAAGGTGTAAATTACCGATAGTCCATATCTCGGAAACTATAAGAGATAATGCAATTTGGCAACCGGCAATGTAATTAGCATGCCGAATATTATTTGGAATGTGAATTGGAACGAAAACGCCAATAGATAAGACCATTTTACAATTTGGGAACAAGTTAGAAGCAGAGCCTAAGGTGTAAATTATCGATAGTCCATATCTCGGAAACTATAAGAGATAATGCAATTTGGCAACCGGCAATGTAATTAGCATGCCGAATATTACTTGGAATGTGAATTGGAACGAAATCGCCAATAGAGAAGACCATTTTACAATTTGGGCCCAAGTTAGAAGCAGAGCCTAAGGTGTAAATTATCGATAGTCCATATCTCGGAAACTATAAGAGATAATGCAATTTGGCAACCGGCATTGTAATTAGCATGCCGAATATTACTTGGAATGTGAATTGGAACGAAAACGCCAATAGAAAAGACCATTTTACAATTTGAGCCCAAGTTAGAAGCAGAGCCTAAGGTGTAAATTATCGATAGTCCATATCTCGGAAACTATAAGAGATAATGCAATTTGGCAACCGGCAATGTAATTAGCATGCCGAATATTACTTGGAATGTGAATTGGAACGAAATCGCCAATAGATAAGACCATTTTACAATTTGGGCCCAAGTTAGAAGCAGAGCCTAAGGTGTAAATTATCGATAGTCCACATCTCGGAAACTATAAGAGATAATGCAATTTGGCAACCGGCAATGTAATTAGCATGCCGAATGTTACTTGGAATGTGAATTGGAACGAAATCGCCAATAGATAAGACCATTTTACAATTTGGGCCCAAGTTAGAAGCAGAGCCTAAGGTGTAAATTATCGATAGTCCATATCTCGGAAACTATAAGAGATAATGCAATTTGGCAACCGGCAATGTAATTAGCATGCCGAATATTACTTGGAATGTGAATTGGAACGAAATCGCCAATACATAAGACCATTTTACAATTTGGGCCCAAGTTAGAAGCAGAGCCTAAGGTGTAAATTATTGATAGTCCATATCTCGGAAACTATAAGAGATAATGCAATTTCGCAACCGGCAATGTAATTAGCATGCCGAATATCACTGGGAATGTGAATTGGGACGAAATCGCCAATAGATAAGACCATTTTACAATTTGGGCCCAAGTTAGAAGCAGAGCCTAAGGTGTAAATTATCGATAGTCCATATCTCGGAAACTATAAGAGATAATGCAATTTGGCAACCGGCAATGTAATTAGCATGCCGAATATTACTTGGAATGTGAATTGGAACGAAATCGCCAATAGATAAGACCATTTTACAATTTGGGCCCAAGTTAGAAGCAGAGCCTAAGATGTAAATTATCGATAGTCCATATCTCGGAAACTATAAGAGATAATGCAATTTGGCAACCGGCAATGTAATTAGCATGCCGAATATTACTTGGAATGTGAATTGGAACGAAATCGCCAATAGATAAGACCATTTTACAATTTGGGCCCAAGTTAGAAGCAGAGCCTAAGGTGTAAATTATCGATAGTCCATATCTCGGAAACTATAAGAGATAATTCAATTTGGCAACCGGCAATGTAATTAGCATGCCGGATATTACTTGGAATGTGAATTGGAAAGAAATCGCCAATAGATAAGACCATTTTACAATTTGGGCCCAAGTTAGAAGCAGAGCCTAAGGTGTAAATTATCGATAGTCCATATCTCGGAAACTATAAGAGATAATGCAATTTGGCAACCGGCAATGTAATTAGCATGCCGAATATTACTTGGAATGTGAATTGGAACGAAATCGCCAATAGATAAGACGATTTAACAATTTGGGCCCAAGTTAGAAGCAGAGCCTAAGATGTAAATTATCGATAGTCCATATCTCGGAAACTATAAGAGATAATGCAATTTGGCAACCGGCAATGTAATTAGCATGCCGAATATTACTTGGAATGTGAATTGGAACGAAATCGCCAATAGATAAGACCATTTTACAATTTGGGCCCAAGTTAGAAGCAGAGCCTAAGGTGTAAATTATCGATAGTCCATATCTCGGAAACTATAAGAGATAATGCAATTTGGCAACCGGCAATGTAATTAGCATGCCGAATATTACTTGGAATGTGAATTGGAACGAAATCGCCAATAGATAAGACCATTTTACAATTTGGGCCCAAGTTAGAAGCAGAGCCTAAGGTGTAAATTATCGATAGTCCATATCTCGGAAACTATAAGAGATAATGCAATTTGGCAAACGGCAATGTAATTAGCATGCCGAATATTACTTGTAATGTGAATTGGAACGAAATCGCCAATAGATAAGACCATTTTACAATTTGGGCCCAAGTTAGAAGCAGAGCCTAAGGTGTAAATTATCGATAGTCCATATCTCGGAAACTATAAGAGATAATGCAATTTGGCAACCGGCAATGTAATTAGCATGCCGAATATTAATTGGAATGTGAATTGTAACGAAATCGCCAATAGATAAGACCATTTTACAATTTGGGCCCAAGTTAGAAGCAGAGCCTAAGGTGTAAATTATCAATAGTCCATATCTCGGAAACTATAAGAGATAATGCAATTTGGCAACCGGCAATGTAATTAGCATGCCGAATATTACTTGGAATGTGAATTGGAACGAAATCGCCAAGAGATAAGACCATTTTACAATTTGGGCCCAAGTTAGAAGCAGAGCCTAAGGTGTAAATTATCGATAGTCCATATCTCGGAAACTATAAGAGATAATGCAATTTGGCAACCGGCAATGTAATTAGCATGCCGAATATTACTTGGAGTGTGAATTGGAACGAAATCGCCAATAGATAAGACCATTTTACAATTTGGGCCCAAGTTAGAAGCAGAGTCTAAGGTGTAAATTATCGATAGTCCATATCTCGGAAACTATAAGAGATAATGCAATTTGGCATCCGGCAATGTAATTAGCATGCCGAATATTACTTGGAATGTGAATTGGAACGAAATCGCCAATAGATAAGACCATTTTACAATTTGGGCCCAAGTTAGAAGCAGAGCCTAAGGTGTAAATTATTGATAGTCCATATCTCGGAAACTATAAGAGATAATGCAATTTCGCAACCGGCAATGTAATTAGCATGCCGAATATTACTTGGAGTGTGAATTGGAACGAAATCGCCAATAGATAAGACCATTTTACAATTTGGGCCCAAGTTAGAAGCAGAGCCTAAGGTGTAAATTATCGATAGTCCATATCTCGGAAACTATAAGAGATAATGCAATTTGGCAACCGGCAATGTAATTAGCATGCCGAATATTACTTGGAATGTGAATTGGAACGAAATCGCCAATAGATAAGACCATTTTACAATTTGGGCCCAAGTTAGAAGCAGAGCCTAAGGTGTAAATTATCGATAGTCCATATCTCGGAAACTATAAGAGATAATGCAATTTGGCAACCGGCAATGTAATTAGCATGCCGAATATTACTTGGAATGTGAATTGGAACGAAATCGCCAATAGATAAGGCCATTTTACAATTTGGGCCCAAGTTAGAAGCAGAGCCTAAGGTGTAAATTATCGATAGTCCATATCTCGGAAACTATAAGAGATAATGCAATTTCGCAACCGGCAATGTAATTAGCATGCCGAATATTACTTGGAGTGTGAATTGGAACGAAATCGCCAATAGATAAGACCATTTTACAATTTGGGCCAAGTTAGAAGCAGAGCCTAAGGTGTAAATTATCGATAGTCCATATCTCGGAAACTATAAGAGATAATGCAATTTGGCAACCGGCAATGTAATTAGCATGCCGAATATTACTTGGAATGTGAATTGGAACGAAATCGCCAATAGATAAGACCATTTTACAATTTGGGCCCAAGTTAGAAGCAGAGCCTAAGGTGTAAATTATCGATAGTCCATATCTCGGAAACTATAAGAGATAATGCAATTTGGCAACCGGCAATGTAATTAGCATGCCGAATATTACTTGGAATGTGAATTGGAACGAAATCGCCAATAGATAAGACCATTTTACAATTTGGGCCCAAGTTAGAAGCAGAGCCTAAGGTGTAAATTATTGATAGTCCATATCTCGGAAACTATAAGAGATAATGCAATTTGGCAACCGGCAATGTAATTAGCATGCCGAATATTACTTGGAATGTGAATTGGAACGAAATCGCCAATAGATAAGACCATTTTACAATTTGGGCCCAAGTTAGAAGCAGAGCCTAAGGTGTAAATTATTGATAGTCCATATCTCGGAAACTATAAGAGATAATGCAATTTCGCAACCGGCAATGTAATTAGCATGCCGAATGTCACTTGGAATGTGAATTGGGACGAAATCGCCAATAGATAAGACCATTTTACAATTTGGGCCCAAGTTAGAAGCAGAGCCTAAGGTGTAAATTATCGATAGTCCATATCTCGGAAACTATAAGAGATAATGCAATTTGGCAACCGGCAATGTAATTAGCATGCCGAATATTACTTGGAATGTGAATTGGAACGAAATCGCCAATAGATAAGACGATTTTACAATTTGGGCCCAAGTTAGAAGCAGAGCCTAAGGTGTAAATTATCGATAGTCCATATCTCGGAAACTATAAGAGATAATGCAATTTGGCAACCGGCAATGTAATTAGCATGCCGAATATTACTTGGAATGTGAATTGGAACGAAATCGCCAATAGATAAGACCATTTTACAATTTGGGCCCAAGTTAGAAGCAGAGCCTAAGGTGTAAATTATCGATAGTCCATATCTCGGAAACTATAAGAGATAATTCAATTTGGCAACCGGCAATGTAATTAGCATGCCGGATATTACTTGGAATGTGAATTTGAACGAAATCGCCAATAGATAAGACCATTTTACAATTTGGGCCCATGTTAGAAGCAGAGCCTAAGGTGTAAATTATCGATAGTCCATATCTCGGAAACTATAAGAGATAATGCAATTTGGCAACCGGCAATGTAATTAGCATGCCGAATATTACTTGGAATGTGAATTGGAACGAAATCGCCAATAGATAAGACGATTTAACAATTTGGGCCCAAGTTAGAAGCAGAGCCTAAGATGTAAATTATCGATAGTCCATATCTCGGAAACTATAAGAGATAATGCAATTTGGCAACCGGCAATGTAATTAGCATGCCGAATATTACTTGGAATGTGAATTGGAACGAAATCGCCAATAGATAAGACCATTTTACAATTTGGGCCCAAGTTAGAAGCAGAGCCTAAGGTGTAAATTATCGATAGTCCATATCTCGGAAACTATAAGAGATAATGCAATTTGGCAACCGGCAATGTAATTAGCATGCCGAATATTACTTGGAATGTGAATTGGAACGAAATCGCCAATAGATAAGACCATTTTACAATTTGGGCCCAAGTTAGAAGCAGAGCCTAAGGTGTAAATTATCGATAGTCCATATCTCGGAAACTATAAGAGATAATGCAATTTGGCAAACGGCAATGTAATTAGCATGCCGAATATTACTTGTAATGTGAATTGGAACGAAATCGCCAATAGATAAGACCATTTTACAATTTGGGCCCAAGTTAGAAGCAGAGCCTAAGGTGTAAATTATCGATAGTCCATATCTCGGAAACTATAAGAGATAATGCAATTTGGCAACCGGCAATGTAATTAGCATGCCGAATATTAATTGGAATGTGAATTGTAACGAAATCGCCAATAGATAAGACCATTTTACAATTTGGGCCCAAGTTAGAAGCAGAGCCTAAGGTGTAAATTATCAATAGTCCATATCTCGGAAACTATAAGAGATAATGCAATTTGGCAACCGGCAATGTAATTAGCATGCCGAATATTACTTGGAATGTGAATTGGAACGAAATCGCCAATAGATAAGACCATTTTACAATTTGGGCCCAAGTTAGAAGCAGAGCCTAAGGTGTAAATTATCGATAGTCCATATCTCGGAAACTATAAGAGATAATGCAATTTGGCAACCGGCAATGTAATTAGCATGCCGAATATTACTTGGAGTGTGAATTGGAACGAAATCGCCAATAGGTTCGTCCATCGATCGCCAATAGATAAGACCATTTTACAATTTGGGCCCAAGTTAGAAGCAGAGCCTAAGGTGTAAATTATCGATAGTCCATATCTCGGAAACTATAAGAGATAATGCCATTTGGCATCCGGCAATGTAATTAGCATGCCGAATATTACTTGGAATGTGAATTGGAACGAAATCGCCAATAGATAAGACCATTTTACAATTTGGGCCCAAGTTAGAAGCAGAGCCTAAGGTGTAAATTATTGATAGTCCATATCTCGGAAACTATAAGAGATAATGCAATTTCGCAACCGGCAATGTAATTAGCATGCCGAATATTACTTGGAGTGTGAATTGGAACGAAATCGCCAATAGATAAGACCATTTTACAATTTGGGCCAAGTTAGAAGCAGAGCCTAAGGTGTAAATTATCGATAGTCCATATCTCGGAAACTATAAGAGATAATGCAATTTGGCAACCGGCAATGTAATTAGCATGCCGAATATTACTTGGAATGTGAATTGGAACGAAATCGCCAATAGATAAGACCATTTTACAATTTGGGCCCAAGTTAGAAGCAGAGCCTAAGGTGTAAATTATCGATAGTCCATATCTCGGAAACTATAAGAGATAATGCAATTTGGCAACCGGCAATGTAATTAGCATGCCGAATATTACTTGGAATGTGAATTGGAACGAAATCGCCAATAGATAAGACCATTTTACAATTTGGGCCCAAGTTAGAAGCAGAGCCTAAGGTGTAAATTATCGATAGTCCATATCTCGGAAACTATAAGAGATAATGCAATTTCGCAACCGGCAATGTAATTAGCATGCCGAATATTACTTGGAGTGTGAATTGGAACGAAATCGCCAATAGATAAGACCATTTTACAATTTGGGCCAAGTTAGAAGCAGAGCCTAAGGTGTAAATTATCGATAGTCCATATCTCGGAAACTATAAGAGATAATGCAATTTGGCAACCGGCAATGTAATTAGCATGCCGAATATTACTTGGAATGTGAATTGGAACGAAATCGCCAATAGATAAGACCATTTTACAATTTGGGCCCAAGTTAGAAGCAGAGCCTAAGGTGTAAATTATCGATAGTCCATATCTCGGAAACTATAAGAGATAATGCAATTTGGCAACCGGCAATGTAATTAGCATGCCGAATATTACTTGGAATGTGAATTGGAACGAAATCGCCAATAGATAAGACCATTTTACAATTTGGGCCCAAGTTAGAAGCAGAGCCTAAGGTGTAAATTATTGATAGTCCATATCTCGGAAACTATAAGAGATAATGCAATTTGGCAACCGGCAATGTAATTAGCATGCCGAATATTACTTGGAATGTGAATTGGAACGAAATCGCCAATAGATAAGACCATTTTACAATTTGGGCCCAAGTTAGAAGCAGAGCCTAAGGTGTAAATTATTGATAGTCCATATCTCGGAAACTATAAGAGATAATGCAATTTCGCAACCGGCAATGTAATTAGCATGCCGAATGTCACTTGGAATGTGAATTGGGACGAAATCGCCAATAGATAAGACCATTTTACAATTTGGGCCCAAGTTAGAAGCAGAGCCTAAGGTGTAAATTATCGATAGTCCATATCTCGGAAACTATAAGAGATAATGCAATTTGGCAACCGGCAATGTAATTAGCATGCCGAATATTACTTGGAATGTGAATTGGAACGAAATCGCCAATAGATAAGACGATTTTACAATTTGGGCCCAAGTTAGAAGCAGAGCCTAAGGTGTAAATTATCGATAGTCCATATCTCGGAAACTATAAGAGATAATGCAATTTGGCAACCGGCAATGTAATTAGCATGCCGAATATTACTTGGAATGTGAATTGGAACGAAATCGCCAATAGATAAGACCATTTTACAATTTGGGCCCAAGTTAGAAGCAGAGCCTAAGGTGTAAATTATCGATAGTCCATATCTCGGAAACTATAAGAGATAATGCAATTTGGCAACCGGCAATGTAATTAGCATGCCGAATATTACTTGGAATGTGAATTGGAACGAAATCGCCAATAGATAAGACCATTTTACAATTTGGGCCCAAGTTAGAAGCAGAGCCTAAGGTGTAATTTATCGATAGTCCATATCTCGGAAACTATAAGAGATAATGCAATTTGGCAACCGGCAATGTAATTAGCATGCCGAATATTACTTGGAATGTGAATTGGAACGAAATCGCCAATAGATAAGACGATTTTACAATTTGGGCCCAAGTTAGAAGCAGAGCCTAAGATGTAAATTATCGATAGTCCATATCTCGGAAACTATAAGAGATAATGCAATTTGGCAATCGGCAATGTAATTAGCATGCCGAATATTACTTGGAATGTGAATTGGAACGAAATCGCCAATAGATAAGACCATTTTACAATTTGGGCGCAAGTTAGAAGCAGAGCCTAAGGTGTAAATTATCGATAGTCCATATCTCGGAAACTATAAGAGATAATGCAATTTGGCAACCGGCAATGTAATTAGCATGCCGAATATTACTTGGAATGTGAATTGGAACGAAATCGCCAATAGGTAAGACCATTTTACAATTTGGGCCCAAGTTAGAAGCAGAGCCTAAGGTGTAAATTATCGATAGTCCATATCTCGGAAACTATAAGAGATAATTCAATTTGGCAACCGGCAATGTAATTAGCATGCCGGATATTACTTGGAATGTGAATTGGAACGAAATCGCCAATAGATAAGAACATTTTACAATTTGGGCCCAAGTTAGAAGCAGAGCCTAAGGTGTAAATTACCGATAGTCCATATCTCGGAAACTATAAGAGATAATGTAATTAGGCAACCGGCAATGTAATTAGCATGCCGAATATTATTTGGAATGTGAATTGGAACGAAAACGCCAATAGATAAGACCATTTTACAATTTGGGAACAAGTTAGAAGCAGAGCCTAAGGTGTAAATTATCGATAGTCCATATCTCGGAAACTATAAGAGATAATGCAATTTGGCAACCGGCAATGTAATTAGCATGCCGAATATTACTTGGAATGTGAATTGGAACGAAATCGCCAATAGAGAAGACCATTTTACAATTTGGGCCCAAGTTAGAAGCAGAGCCTAAGGTGTAAATTATCGATAGTCCATATCTCGGAAACTATAAGAGATAATGCAATTTGGCAACCGGCAATGTAATTAGCATGCCGAATATTACTTGGAATGTGAATTGGAACGAAAACGCCAATAGAAAAGACCATTTTACAATTTGGGCCCAAGTTAGAAGCAGAGCCTAAGGTGTAAATTATCGATAGTCCATATCTCGGAAACTATAAGAGATAATGCAATTTGGCAACCGGCAATGTAATTAGCATGCCGAATATTACTTGGAATGTGAATTGGAACGAAATCGCCAATAGATAAGACCATTTTACAATTTGGGCCCAAGTTAGAAGCAGAGCCTAAGGTGTAAATTATCGATAGTCCACATCTCGGAAACTATAAGAGATAATGCAATTTGGCAACCGGCAATGTAATTAGCATGCCGAATGTTACTTGGAATGTGAATTGGAACGAAATCGCCAATAGATAAGACCATTTTACAATTTGGGCCCAAGTTAGAAGCAGAGCCTAAGGTGTAAATTATCGATAGTCCATATCTCGGAAACTATAAGAGATAATGCAATTTGGCAACCGGCAATGTAATTAGCATGCCGAATATTACTTGGAATGTGAATTGGAACGAAATCGCCAATACATAAGACCATTTTACAATTTGGGCCCAAGTTAGAAGCAGAGCCTAAGGTGTAAATTATTGATAGTCCATATCTCGGAAACTATAAGAGATAATGCAATTTCGCAACCGGCAATGTAATTAGCATGCCGAATATCACTTGGAATGTGAATTGGGACGAAATCGCCAATAGATAAGACCATTTTACAATTTGGGCCCAAGTTAGAAGCAGAGCCTAAGGTGTAAATTATCGATAGTCCATATCTCGGAAACTATAAGAGATAATGCAATTTGGCAACCGGCAATGTAATTAGCATGCCGAATATTACTTGGAATGTGAATTGGAACGAAATCGCCAATAGATAAGACCATTTTACAATTTGGGCCCAAGTTAGAAGCAGAGCCTAAGGTGTAAATTATCGATAGTCCATATCTCGGAAACTATAAGAGATAATTCAATTTGGCAACCGGCAATGTAATTAGCATGCCGGATATTACTTGGAATGTGAATTGGAACGAAATCGCCAATAGATAAGACCATTTTACAATTTGGGCCCAAGTTAGAAGCAGAGCCTAAGGTGTAAATTATCGATAGTCCATATCTCGGAAACTATAAGAGATAATGCAATTTGGCAACCGGCAATGTAATTAGCATGCCGAATATTACTTGGAATGTGAATTGGAACGAAATCGCCAATAGATAAGACCATTTTACAATTTGGGCCCAAGTTAGAAGCAGAGCCTAAGGTGTAAATTATCGATAGTCCATATCTCGGAAACTATAAGAGATAATGCAATTTGGCAACCGGCAATGTAATTAGCATGCCGAATATTAATTGGAATGTGAATTGGAACGAAATCGCCAATAGATAAGACCATTTTACAATTTGGGCCCAAGTTAGAAGCAGAGCCTAAGGTGTAAATTATTGATAGTCCATATCTCGGAAACTATAAGAGATAATGCAATTTCGCAACCGGCAATGTAATTAGCATGCCGAATAATACTTGGAATGTGAATTGGGACGAAATCGCCAATAGATAAGACCATTTTACAATTTGGGCCCAAGTTAGAAGCAGAGCCTAAGGTGTAAATTATCAATAGTCCATATCTCGGAAACTATAAGAGATAATGCAATTTGGCAACAGGCAATGTAATTAGCATGCGGAATATTACTTGGAATGTGAATTGGAACGAAATCGCCAATAGATAAGACCATTTTACAATTTGGGCCCAAGTTAGAAGCAGAGCCTAAGGTGTAAATTATCGATAGTCCATATCTCGGAAACTATAAGAGATAATGCAATTTGGCAACCGGCAATGTAATTAGCATGCCGAATAATACTTGGAATGTGAATTGGAACGAAATCGCCAATAGGTAAGACCATTTTACAATTTGGGCCCAAGTTAGAAGCAGAGCCTAAGATGTAAATTATCGATAGTCCATATCTCGGAAACTATAAGAGATAATGCAATTTGGCAATCGGCAATGTAATTAGCATGCCGAATATTACTTGGAATGTGAATTGGAACGAAATCGCCAATAGATAAGACCATTTTACAATTTGGGCCCAAGTTAGAAGCAGAGCCTAAGGTGTAAATTATCGATAGTCCATATCTCGGAAACTATAAGAGATAGTGCAATTTGGCAACCGGCAATGTAATTAGCATGCCGAATATTACTTGGAATGTGAATTGGAACGAAATCGCCAATAGATAAGACCATTTTACAATTTGGGCCCAAGTTAGAAGCAGAGCCTAAGGTGTAAATTATCGATAGTCCATATCTCGGAAACTATAAGAGATAATGCAATTTGGCAACCGGCAATGTAATTAGCATGCCGAATATTACTTGGAATGTGAATTGGAACGAAATCGCCAATAGATAAAACCATTTTACAATTTGGGCCCAAGTTAGAAGCAGAGCCTAAGGTGTAAATTATCGATAGTCCATATCTCGGAAACTATAAGAGATAATGCAATTTGGCATCCGGCAATGTAATTAGCATGCCGAATATTACTTGGAATGTGAATTGGAACGAAATCGCCAATAGATAAGACCATTTTACAATTTGGGCCCAAGTTAGAAGCAGAGCCTAAGTTGTAAATTATTGATAGTCCATATCTCGGAAACTATAAGAGATAATGCAATTTCGCAACCGGCAATGTAATTAGCATGCCGAATATTACTTGGAGTGTGAATTGGAACGAAATCGCCAATAGATAAGACCATTTTACAATTTGGGCCAAGTTAGAAGCAGAGCCTAAGGTGTAAATTATCGATAGTCCATATCTCGGAAACTATAAGAGATAATGCAATTTGGCAACCGGCAATGTAATTAGCATGCCGAATATTACTTGGAATGTGAATTGGAACGAAATCGCCAATAGATAAGACCATTTTACAATTTGGGCCCAAGTTAGAAGCAGAGCCTAAGGTGTAAATTATCGATAGTCCATATCTCGGAAACTATAAGAGATAATGCAATTTGGCAACCGGCAATGTAATTAGCATGCCGAATATTACTTGGAATGTGAATTGGAACGAAATCGCCAATAGATAAGACCATTTTACAATTTGGGCCAAGTTAGAAGCAGAGCCTAAGGTGTAAATTATCGATAGTCCATATCTCGGAAACTATAAGAGATAATGCAATTTCGCAACCGGCAATGTAATTAGCATGCCGAATATTACTTGGAATGTGAATTGGAACGAAATCGCCAATAGATAAGACCATTTTACAATTTGGGCCCAAGTTAGAAGCAGAGCCTAAGATGTAAATTATCGATAGTCCATATCTCGGAAACTATAAGAGATAATGCAATTTGGCAATCGGCAATGTAATTAGCATGCCGAATATTACTTGGAATGTGAATTGGAACGAAATCGCCAATAGATAAGACCATTTTACGATTTGGGCCCAAGTTAGAAGCAGAGCCTAAGGTGTAAATTATCGATAGTCCATATCTCGGAAACTATAAGAGATAATGCAATTTGGCAACCGGCAATGTAATTAGCATGCCGAATATTACTTGGAATGTGAATTGGAACGAAATCGCCAATAGATAAGACCATTTTACAATTTGGGCCCAAGTTAGAAGCAGAGCCTAAGGTGTAAATTATTGATAGTCCATATCTCGGAAACTATAAGAGATAATGCAGTTTCGCAACCGGCAATGTAATTAGCATGCCGAATATTACTTGGAATGTGAATTGGAACGAAATCGCCAATAGATAAGACCATTTTACAATTTGGGCCCAAGTTAGAAGCAGAGCCTAAGGTGTAAATTATTGATAGTCCATATCTCGGAAACTATAAGAGATAATGCAATTTGGCAACCGGCAATGTAATTAGCATGCCGAATATTACTTGGAATGTGAATTGGAACGAAATCGCCAATAGATAAGACCATTTTACAATTTGGGCCCAAGTTAGAAGCAGAGCCTAAGATGTAAATTATCGATAGTCCATATCTCGGAAACTATAAGAGATAATGCAATTTGGCAACCGGCAATGTAATTAGCATGCCGAATATTACTTGGAATGTGAATTGGAACGAAATCGCCAATAGATAAGACCATTTTACAATTTGGGCCCAAGTTAGAAGCAGAGCCTAAGGTGTAAATTATCGATAGTCCATATCTCGGAAACTATAAGAGTTAATGCAATTTGGCAACCGGCAATGTAATTAGCATGCCGAATATTACTTGGAATGTGAATTGGAACGAAATCGCCAATAGATAAGACCATTTTACAATTTGGGCCCAAGTTAGAAGCAGAGCCTAAGGTGTAAATTATCGATAGTCCATATCTCGGTAACTATAAGAGATAATGCAATTTGGCAACCGGCAATGTAATTAGCATGCCGAATATTACTTGGAATGTGAATTGGAACGAAATCGCCAATAGATAAGACCATTTTACAATTTGGGCCCAAGTTAGAAGCAGAGCCTAAAGTGTAAATTATCGATAGTCCATATCTCGGAAACTATAAGAGATAATGCAATTTGGCAACCGGCAATGTAATTAGCATGCCGAATATTACTTGGAATGCGAATTGGAACGAAATCGCCAATAGATAAGACCATTTTACAATTTGGGCCCAAGTTAGAAGCAGAGCCTAAGGTGTAAATTATCGATAGTCCATATCTCGGAAACTATAAGAGATAATGCAATTTGGCAACCGGCAATGTAATTAGCATGCCGAATATTACTTGGAATGTGAATTGGAACGAAATCGCCAATAGATAAGACCATTTTACAATTTGGGCCCAAGTTATAAGCAGAGCCTATGGTGTAAATTATCGATAGTCCATATCTCGGAAACTATAAGAGATAATGCAATTTGGCAACCGGCAATGTAATTAGCATGCCGAATATTACTTGGAATGCGAATTGGAACGAAATCGCCAATAGATAAGACCATTTTACAATTTGGGCCCAAGTTAGAAGCAGAGCCTAAGGTGTAAATTATCGATAGTCCATATCTCGGAAACTATAAGAGATAATGCAATTTGGCAACCGGCAATGTAATTAGCATGCCGAATATTACTTGGAATGTGAACTGGAACGAAATCGCCAATAGATAAGACCATTTTACAATTTGGGCCCAAGTTATAAGCAGAGCCTATGGTGTAAATTATCGATAGTCCATATCTCGGAAACTATAAGAGGTAATGCAATTTGGCAACCGGCAATGTAATTAGCATGCCGAATATTACTTGGAATGTGAATTGGAACGAAATCGCCAATAGATAAGACCATTTTACAATTTGGGCCCAAGTTAGAAGCAGAGCCTAAGGTGTAAATTATTGATAGTCCATATCTCGGAAACTATAAGAGATAATGCAATTTGGCAACCGGCAATGTAATTAGCATGCCGAATATTACTTGGAATGTGAATTGGAACGAAATCGCCAATAGATAAGACCATTTTACAATTTGGGCCCAAGTTAGAAGCAGAGCCTAAGGTGTAAATTATCGATAGTCCATATCTCGGAAACTATAAGAGATAATGCAATTTGGCAACCGGCAATGTAATTAGCATGCCGAATATTACTTGGAATGTGAATTGGAACGAAATCGCCAATAGATAAGACCATTTTACAATTTGGGCCCAAGTTAGAAGCAGAGCCTAAGGTGTAAATTATCGATAGTCCATATCTCGGAAACTATAAGAGATAATGCAATTTGGCAACCGGCAATGTAATTAGCATGCCGAATATTACTTGGAATGTGAATTGGAACAAAATCGCCAATAGATAAGACCATTTTACAATTTGGGCCCAAGTTAGAAGCGGAGCCTAAGGTGTAAATTATTGATAGTCCATATCTCGGAAACTATAAGAGATAATGCAATTTTGCAACCGGCAATGTAATTAGCATGCCGAATATCACTTGGAATGTGAATTGGGACGAAATCGCCAATAGATAAGACCATTTTACAATTTGGGCCCAAGTTAGAAGCAGAGCCTAAGGTGTAAATTATCGATAGTCCATATCTCGGAAACTATAAGAGATAATGCAATTTGGCAACCGGCAATGTAATTAGCATGCCGAATATTACTTGGAATGTGAATTGGAACGAAATCGCCAATAGATAAGACCATTTTACAATTTGCGCCCAAGTTAGAAGCAGAGCCTAAAGTGTAAATTATCGATAGTCCATATCTCGGAAACTATAAGAGATAATGCAATTTGGCAACCGGCAATGTAATTAGCATGCCGAATATTACTTGGAATGCGAATTGGAACGAAATCGCCAATAGGTAAGACCATTTTACAATTTGGGCCCAAGTTAGAAGCAGAGCCTAAGGTGTAAATTATCGATAGTCCATATCTCGGAAACTATAAGAGATAATGCAATTTGGCAACCGGCAATGTAATTAGCATGCCGAATATTACTTGGAATGTGAATTGGAACGAAATCGCCAATAGATAAGACCATTTTACAATTTGGGCCCAAGTTAGAAGCAGAGCCTAAGGTGTAAATTATCGATAGTCCATATCTCGGAAACTATAAGAGATAATGCAATTTGGCAACCGGCAATGTAATTAGCATGCCGAATATTACTTGGAATGTGAATTGGAACGAAATCGCTAATAGATAAGACCATTTTACAATTTGGGCCCAAGTTAGAAGCAGAGCCTAAGGTGTAAATTATCGATAGTCCATATCTCGGAAACTATAAGAGTTAATGCAATTTGGCAACCGGCAATGTAATTAGCATGCCGAATATTACTTGGAATGTGAATTGGAACGAAATCGCCAATAGATAAGACCATTTTACAATTTGGGCCCAAGTTAGAAGCAGAGCCTAAGGTGTAAATTATCGATAGTCCATATCTCGGAAACTATAAGAGATAATGCAATTTGGCAACCGGCAATGTAATTAGCATGCCGAATATTACTTGGAATGTGAATTGGAACGAAATCGCCAATAGATAAGACCATTTTACGATTTGGGCACAAGTTAGAAGCAGAGCCTAAGGTGTAAATTATCGATAGTCCATATCTCGGAAACTATAAGAGATAATGCAATTTGGCAACCGGCAATGTAATTAGCAAGCCGAATATTACTTGGAATGTGAATTGGAACGAAATCGCCAATAGATAAGACCATTTTACAATTTGGGCCCAAGTTAGAAGCAGAGCCTAAGGTGTAAATTATTGAATGTCCATATCTCGGAAACTATAAGAGATAATGCAATTTCGCAACCGGCAATGTAATTAGCATGCCGAATATTACTTGGAATGTGAATTGGAACGAAATCGCCAATAGATAAGACCATTTTACAATTTGGGCCCAAGTTAGAAGCAGAGCCTAAGGTGTAAATTATTGATAGTCCATATCTCGGAAACTATAAGAGATAATGCAATTTGGCAACCGGCAATGTAATTAGCATGCCGAATATTACTTGGAATGTGAATTGGAACGAAATCGCCAATAGATAAGACCATTTTACAATTTGGGCCCAAGTTAGAAGCAGAGCCTAAGGTGTAAATTATCGATAGTCCATATCTCGGAAACTATAAGAGATAATGCAATTTGGCAACCGGCAATGTAATTAGCATGCCGAATATTACTTGGAATGTGAATTGGAACGAAATCGCCAATAGATAAGACCATTTTACAATTTGGGCCCAAGTTAGAAGCAGAGCCTAAGGTGTAAATTATCGATAGTCCATATCTCGGAAACTATAAGAGATAATGCAATTTGGCAACCGGCAATGTAATTAGCATGCCGAATATTACTTGGAATGTGAATTGGAACGAAATCGCCAATAGATAAGACCATTTTACAATTTGGGCCCAAGTTAGAAGCAGAGCCTAAGGTGTAAATTATCGATAGTCCATATCTCTGAAACTATAAGAGATAATGCAATTTCGCAAACGGCAATGTAATTAGCATGCCAAATATTACTTGGAATGTGAATTGGGACGAAATCGCCAATAGAGAAGACCATTTTACAATTTGGGCCCAAGTTAGAAGCAGAGCCTAAGGTGTAAATTATCGATAGTCCATATCTCGGAAACTATAAGAGATAATGCAATTTGGCAACCGGCAATGTAATTAGCATGCCGAATATTACTTGGAATGTGAATTGGAACGAAATCGCCAATAGATAAGACCATTTTACAATTTGGGCCCAAGTTAGAAGCAGAGCCTAAGGTGTAAATTATCGATAGTCCATATCTCGGAAACTATAAGAGATAATTCAATTTGGCAACCGGCAATGTAATTAGCATGCCGAATATTACTTGGAATGTGAATTGGAACGAAATCGCCAATAGATAAGACCATTTTACAATTTGGGCCCAAGTTAGAAGCAGAGCCAAAGGTGTAAATTATCGATAGTCCATATCTCGGAAACTATAAGAGATAATGCAATTTGACAACCGGCAATGTAATTAGCATGCCGAATATTACTTGGAATGTGAATTGGAACGAAATCGCCAATAGATAAGACCATTTTACAATTTGGGCCCAAGTTAGAAGCAGAGCCTAAGGTGTAAATTATCGATAGTCCATATCTCGGAAACTATAAGAGATAATGCAATTTGGCCCAAGTTAGAAGCAGAGCCTAAGGTGTAAATTATCGATAGTCCATATCTCGGAAACTATAAGAGATAATGCAATTTGGCAACCGGCAATGTAATTAGCATGCCGAATTTACTTGGAATGTGAATTGGAACGAAATCGCCAATAGATAAGACCATTTTACAATTTGGGCCCAAGTTAGAAGCAGAGCCTAAGGTGTAAATTATCGATAGTCCATATCTCGGAAACTATAAGAGATAATGCAATTTGGCAACCGGCAATGTAATTAGCATGCCGAATATTACTTGGAATGTGAATTGGAACGAAATCGCCAATAGATAAGACCATTTTACAATTTGGGCCCAAGTTAGAAGCAGAGCCTATGGTGTAAATTATCGATAGTCCATATCTCGGAAACTATAAGAGATAATGCAATTTGGCAACCGGCAATGTAATTAGCATGCCGAATATTACTTGGAATGTGAATTGGAACGAAATCGCCAATAGATAAGACCATTTTACAATTTGGGCCCAAGTTAGAAGCAGAGCCTAAGGTGTAAATTATCGATAGTCCATATCTCGGAAACTATAAGAGATAATGCAATTTGGCAACCGGCAATGTAATTAGCATGCCGAATGTGACTTGGAATGTGAATTGGAACGAAATCGCCAATAGATAAGACCATTTTACAATTTGGGCCCAAGTTAGAAGCAGAGCCTAAGGTGTAAATTATCGATAGTCCATATCTCGGAAACTATAAGAGATAATGCAATTTGGCAACCGGCAATGTAATTAGCATGCCGAATATTACTTGGAATGTGAATTGGAACGAAATCGCCAATAGATAAGACCATTTTACAATTTGGGCCCAAGTTAGAAGCAGAGCCTAAGGTGTAAATTATTGATAGTCCATATCTCGGAAACTATAAGAGATAATGCAATTTCGCAACCGGCAATGTAATTAGCATGCCGAATATCACTTGGAATGTGAATTGGGACGAAATCGCCAATAGATAAGACCATTTTACAATTTGGGCCCAAGTTAGAAGCAGGGCCTAAGGTGTAAATTATCGATAGTCCATATCTCGGAAACTATAAGAGATAATGCAATTTGGCAACCGGCAATGTAATTAGCATGCCGAATATTACTTGGAATGTGAATTGGAACGAAATCGCCAATAGATAAGACCATTTTACAATTTTGGGCCCAAGTTAGAAGCAGAGCCTAAGGTGTAAATTATCGATAGTCCATATCTCGGAAACTATAAGAGATAATGCAATTTGGCAACCGGCAATGTAATTAGCATGCCGAATATTACTTGGAATGTGAATTGGAACGAAATCGCCAATAGATAAGACCATTTTACAATTTGGGCCCAAGTTAGAAGCAGAGCCTAAGGTGTAAATTATTGATAGTCCATATCTCGGAAACTATAAGAGATAATGCAATTTCGCAACCGGCAATGTAATTAGCATGCCGAATATCACTTGGAATGTGAATTGGGACGAAATCGCCAATAGATAAGACCATTTTACAATTTGGGCCCAAGTTAGAAGCAGAGCCTAAGGTGTAAATTATCGATAGTCCATATCTCGGAAACTATAAGAGATAATGCAATTTGGCAACCGGCAATGTAATTAGCATGCCGAATATTACTTGGAATGTGAATTGGAACGAAATCGCCAATAGATAAGACCATTTTACAATTTGGGCCCAAGTTAGAAGCAGAGCCTAAGGTGTAAATTATCGATAGTTCATATCTCGGAAACTATAAGAGATAATGCAATTTGGCAACCGGCAATGTAATTAGCATGCCGAATATTACTTGGAATGTGAATTGGAACGAAATCGCCAATAGATAAGACCATTTTACAATTTGGGCCCAAGTTAGAAGCAGAGCCTAAGGTGTAAATTATCGATAGTCCATATCTCGGAAACTATAAGAGATAATGCAATTTCGCAACCGGCAATGTAATTAGCATGCCGAATATTACTTGGAGTGTGAATTGGAACGAAATCGCCAATAGATAAGACCATTTTACAATTTGGGCCCAAGTTAGAAGCAGAGCCTAAGGTGTAAATTATCGATAGTCCATATCTCGGAAACTATAAGAGATAATGCAATTTGGCAACCGGCAATGTAATTAGCATGCCGAATATTACTTGGAATGTGAATTGGAACGAAATCGCCAATAGATAAGACCATTTTACAATTTGGGCCCAAGTTAGAAGCAGAGCCTAAGGTGTAAATTATCGATAGTCCATATCTCGGGAACTATAAGAGATAATGCAATTTGGCAACCGGCAATGTAATTAGCATGCCGAATATTACTTGGAATGTGAATTGCAACTAAATCGCCAATAGATAAGACCATTTTACAATTTGGGCCCAAGTTAGAAGCAGAGCCTAAGGTGTAAATTATCGATAGTCCATATCTCGGAAACTATAAGAGATAATGCAATTTGGCAACCGGCAATGTAATTAGCATGCCGAATATTACTTGGAATGTGAATTGGAACGAAATCGCCAATAGATAAGACCATTTTACAATTTGGGCCCAAGTTAGAAGCTGAGCCTAAGGTGTAAATTATCGATAGTCCATATCTCGGAAACTATAAGAGATAATGCAATTTGGCAACCGGCAATGTAATTAGCATGCCGAATATTACTTGGAATGTGAATTGGAACGAAATCGCCAATAGATAAGACCATTTTACAATTTGGGCCCAAGTTAGAAGCAGAGCCTAAGGTGTAAATTATCGATAGTCCATATCTCGGAAACTATAAGAGATAATGCAATTTGGCAACCGGCAATGTAATTAGCATGCCGAATATTACTTGGAATGTGAATTGGAACGAAATCGCCAATAGATAAGACCATTTTACAATTTGGGCCCAAGTTAGAAGCAGAGCCTAAGGTGTAAATTATTGATAGTCCATATCTCGGAAACTATAAGAGATAATGCAATTTCGCAACCGGCAATGTAATTAGCATGCCGAATATCACTTGGAATGTGAATTGGGACGAAATCGCCAATAGATAAGACCATTTTACAATTTGGGCCCAAGTTAGAAGCAGAGCCTAAGGTGTAAATTATCGATAGTCCATATCTCGGAAACTATAAGAGATAATGCATTTTGGCAACCGGCAATGTAATTAGCATGCCGAATATTACTTGGAATGTGAATTGGAACGAAATCGCCAATAGATAAGACCATTTTACAATTTGGGCCCAAGTTAGAAGCAGAGCCTAAGGTGTAAATTATCGATAGTCCATATCTCGGAAACTATAAGAGATAATGCAATTTCGCAACCGGCAATGTAATTAGCATGCCGAATATTACTTGGAGTGTGAATTGGAACGAAATCGCCAATAGATAAGACCATTTTACAATTTGGGCCCAAGTTAGAAGCAGAGCCTAAGGTGTAAATTATCGATAGTCCATATCTCGGAAACTATAAGAGATAATGCAATTTGGCAACGGGCAATGTAATTAGCATGCCGAATATTACTTGGAGTGTGAATTGGAACGAAATCGCCAATAGATAAGACCATTTTACAATTTGGGCCCAAGTTAGAAGCAGAGCCTAAGGTGTAAATTATCGATAGTCCATATCTCGGAAACTATAAGAGATAATGCAATTTGGCAACGGGCAATGTAATTAGCATGCCGAATATTACTTGGAATGTGAATTGGAACGAAATCGCCAATAGATAAGACCATTTTACAATAAGGGCCCAAGTTAGAAGCAGAGCCTAAGGTGTAAATTATCGATAGTCCATATCTCGGAAACTATAAGAGATAATGCAATTTGGCAACCGGCAATGTAATTAGCATGCCGAATATTACTTGGAATGTGAATTGGAACGAAATCGCCAATAGATAAGACCATTTTACAATTTGGGCCCAAGTTAGAAGCAGAGCCTAAGGTGTAAATTATCGATAGTCCATATCTCGGAAACTATAAGAGATAATGCAATTTGGCAACCGGCAATGTAATTAGCATGCCGAATATTACTTGGAATGTGAATTGGAACGAAATCGCCAATAGATAAGACCATTTTACAATTTGGGCCCAAGTTAGAAGCAGAGCCTAAGGTGTAAATTATTGATAGTCCATATCTCGGAAACTATAAGAGATAATGCAATTTCGCAACCGGCAATGTAATTAGCATGCCGAATATCACTTGGAATGTGAATTGGGACGAAATCGCCAATAGATAAGACCATTTTACAATTTGGGCCCAAGTTAGAAGCAGAGCCTAAGGTGTAAATTATCGATAGTCCATATCTCGGAAACTATAAGAGATAATGCAATTTGGCAACCGGCAATGTAATTAGCATGCCGAATATTACTTGGAATGTGAATTGGAACGAAATCGCCAATAGATAAGACCATTTTACAATTTGGGCCCAAGTTAGAAGCAGAGCCTAAGGTGTAAATTATCGATAGTTCATATCTCGGAAACTATAAGAGATAATGCAATTTGGCAACCGGCAATGTAATTAGCATGCCGAATATTACTTGGAATGTGAATTGGAACGAAATCGCCAATAGATAAGACCATTTTACAATTTGGGCCCAAGTTAGAAGCAGAGCCTAAGGTGTAAATTATCGATAGTCCATATCTCGGAAACTATAAGAGATAATGCAATTTCGCAACCGGCAATGTAATTAGCATGCCGAATATTACTTGGAGTGTGAATTGGAACGAAATCGCCAATAGATAAGACCATTTTACAATTTGGGCCCAAGTTAGAAGCAGAGCCTAAGGTGTAAATTATCGATAGTCCATATCTCGGAAACTATAAGAGATAATGCAATTTGGCAACCGGCAATGTAATTAGCATGCCGAATATTACTTGGAATGTGAATTGGAACGAAATCGCCAATAGATAAGACCATTTTACAATTTGGGCCCAAGTTAGAAGCAGAGCCTAAGGTGTAAATTATCGATAGTCCATATCTCGGGAACTATAAGAGATAATGCAATTTGGCAACCGGCAATGTAATTAGCATGCCGAATATTACTTGGAATGTGAATTGCAACTAAATCGCCAATAGATAAGACCATTTTACAATTTGGGCCCAAGTTAGAAGCAGAGCCTAAGGTGTAAATTATCGATAGTCCATATCTCGGAAACTATAAGAGATAATGCAATTTGGCAACCGGCAATGTAATTAGCATGCCGAATATTACTTGGAATGTGAATTGGAACGAAATCGCCAATAGATAAGACCATTTTACAATTTGGGCCCAAGTTAGAAGCTGAGCCTAAGGTGTAAATTATCGATAGTCCATATCTCGGAAACTATAAGAGATAATGCAATTTGGCAACCGGCAATGTAATTAGCATGCCGAATATTACTTGGAATGTGAATTGGAACGAAATCGCCAATAGATAAGACCATTTTACAATTTGGGCCCAAGTTAGAAGCAGAGCCTAAGGTGTAAATTATCGATAGTCCATATCTCGGAAACTATAAGAGATAATGCAATTTGGCAACCGGCAATGTAATTAGCATGCCGAATATTACTTGGAATGTGAATTGGAACGAAATCGCCAATAGATAAGACCATTTTACAATTTGGGCCCAAGTTAGAAGCAGAGCCTAAGGTGTAAATTATTGATAGTCCATATCTCGGAAACTATAAGAGATAATGCAATTTCGCAACCGGCAATGTAATTAGCATGCCGAATATCACTTGGAATGTGAATTGGGACGAAATCGCCAATAGATAAGACCATTTTACAATTTGGGCCCAAGTTAGAAGCAGAGCCTAAGGTGTAAATTATCGATAGTCCATATCTCGGAAACTATAAGAGATAATGCATTTTGGCAACCGGCAATGTAATTAGCATGCCGAATATTACTTGGAATGTGAATTGGAACGAAATCGCCAATAGATAAGACCATTTTACAATTTGGGCCCAAGTTAGAAGCAGAGCCTAAGGTGTAAATTATCGATAGTCCATATCTCGGAAACTATAAGAGATAATGCAATTTCGCAACCGGCAATGTAATTAGCATGCCGAATATTACTTGGAGTGTGAATTGGAACGAAATCGCCAATAGATAAGACCATTTTACAATTTGGGCCCAAGTTAGAAGCAGAGCCTAAGGTGTAAATTATCGATAGTCCATATCTCGGAAACTATAAGAGATAATGCAATTTGGCAACGGGCAATGTAATTAGCATGCCGAATATTACTTGGAGTGTGAATTGGAACGAAATCGCCAATAGATAAGACCATTTTACAATTTGGGCCCAAGTTAGAAGCAGAGCCTAAGGTGTAAATTATCGATAGTCCATATCTCGGAAACTATAAGAGATAATGCAATTTGGCAACGGGCAATGTAATTAGCATGCCGAATATTACTTGGAATGTGAATTGGAACGAAATCGCCAATAGATAAGACCATTTTACAATAAGGGCCCAAGTTAGAAGCAGAGCCTAAGGTGTAAATTATCGATAGTCCATATCTCGGAAACTATAAGAGATAATGCAATTTGGCAACCGGCAATGTAATTAGCATGCCGAATATTACTTGGAATGTGAATTGGAACGAAATCGCCAATAGATAAGACCATTTTACAATTTGGGCCCAAGTTAGAAGCAGAGCCTAAGGTGTAAATTATCGATAGTCCATATCTCGGAAACTATAAGAGATAATGCAATTTGGCAACCGGCAATGTAATTAGCATGCCGAATATTACTTGGAATGTGAATTGCAACTAAATCGCCAATAGATAAGACCATTTTACAATTTGGGCCCAAGTTAGAAGCAGAGCCTAAGGTGTAAATTATCGATAGTCCATATCTCGGAAACTATAAGAGATAATGCAATTTGGCAACCGGCAATGTAATTAGCATGCCGAATATTACTTGGAATGTGAATTGGAACGAAATCGCCAATAGATAAGACCATTTTACAATTTGGGCCCAAGTTAGAAGCAAAGCCTAAGGTGTAAATTATCGATAGTCCATATCTCGGAAACTATAAGAGATAATGCAATTTGGCAACCGGCAATGTAATTAGCATGCCGAATATTACTTGGAATGTGAATTGGAACGAAATCGCCAATAGAAAAGACCATTTTACAATTTGGGCCCAAGTTAGAAGCAGAGCCTAAGGTGTAAATTATCGATAGTCCATATCTCGGAAACTATAAGAGATAATGCAATTTGGCAACCGGCAAAGTAATTAGCATGCCGAATATTACTTGGAATGTGAATTGCAACTAAATCGCCAATAGATAAGACCATTTTACAATTTGGGCCCAAGTTAGAAGCAGAGCCTAAGGTGTAAATTATCGATAGTCCATATCTCGGAAACTATAAGAGATAATGCAATTTCGCAACCGGCAATGTAATTAGCATGCCGAATATCACTTGGAATGTGAATTGGGACGAAATCGCCAATAGATAAGACCATTTTACAATTTGGGCCCAAGTTAGAAGCAGAGCCTAAGGTGTAAATTATCGATAGTCCATATCTCGGAAACTATAAGAGATAATGCAATTTGGCAACCGGCAATGTAATTAGCATGCCGAATATTACTTGGAATGTGAATTGGAACGAAATCGCCAATAGATAAGACCATTTTACAATTTGGGCCCAAGTTAGAAGCAGAGCCTAAGGTGTAAATTATCGATAGTTCATATCTCGGAAACTATAAGAGATAATGCAATTTGGCAACCGGCAATGTAATTAGCATGCCGAATATTACTTGGAATCTGAATTGGAACGAAATCGCCAATAGATAAGACCATTTTACAATTTGGGCCCAAGTTAGAAGCAGAGCCTAAGGTGTAAATTATCGATAGTCCATATCTCGGAAACTATAAGAGATAATGCAATTTCGCAACCGGCAATGTAATTAGCATGCCGAATATTACTTGGAGTGTGAATTGGAACGAAATCGCCAATAGATAAGACCATTTTACAATTTGGGCCCAAGTTAGAAGCAGAGCCTAAGGTGTAAATTATCGATAGTCCATATCTCGGAAACTATAAGAGATAATGCAATTTGGCAACCGGCAATGTAATTAGCATGCCGAATATTACTTGGAATGTGAATTGGAACGAAATCGATAATAGATAAGACCATTTTACAATTTGGGCCCAAGTTAGAAGCAGAGCCTAAGGTGTAAATTATCGATAGTCCATATCTCGGAAACTATAAGAGATAATGCAATTTGGCAACCGGCAATGTAATTAGCATGCCGAATATTACTTGGAATGTGAATTGCAACTAAATCGCCAATAGATAAGACCATTTTACAATTTGGGCCCAAGTTAGAAGCAGAGCCTAAGGTGTAAATTATCGATAGTCCATATCTCGGAAACTATAAGAGATAATGCAATTTGGCAACCGGCAATGTAATTAGCATGCCGAATATTACTTGGAATGTGAATTGGAACGAAATCGCCAATAGATAAGACCATTTTACAATTTGGGCCCAAGTTAGAAGCTGAGCCTAAGGTGTAAATTATCGATAGTCCATATCTCGGAAACTATAAGAGATAATGCAATTTGGCAACCGGCAATGTAATTAGCATGCCGAATATTACTTGGAATGTGAATTGGAACGAAATCGCCAATAGATAAGACCATTTTACAATTTGGGCCCAAGTTAGAAGCAGAGCCTAAGGTGTAAATTATCGATAGTCCATATCTCGGAAACTATAAGAGATAATGCAATTTGGCAAACGGCAATGTAATTAGCATGCCGAATATTACTTGGAATGTGAATTGGAACGAAATCGCCAATAGATAAGACCATTTTACAATTTGGGCCCAAGTTAGAAGCAGAGCCTAAGGTGTAAATTATTGATAGTCCATATCTCGGAAACTATAAGAGATAATGCAATTTCGCAACCGGCAATGTAATTAGCATGCCGAATATCACTTGGAATGTGAATTGGGACGAAATCGCCAATAGATAAGACCATTTTACAATTTGGGCCCAAGTTAGAAGCAGAGCCTAAGGTGTAAATTATCGATAGTCCATATCTCGGAAACTATAAGAGATAATGCAATTTGGCAACCGGCAATGTAATTAGCATGCCGAATATTACTTGGAATGTGAATTGGAACGAAATCGCCAATAGATAAGACCATTTTACAATTTGGGCCCAAGTTAGAAGCAGAGCCTAAGGTGTAAATTATCGATAGTCCATATCTCGGAAACTATAAGAGATAATGCAATTTCGCAACCGGCAATGTAATTAGCATGCCGAATATTACTTGGAGTGTGAATTGGAACGAAATCGCCAATAGATAAGACCATTTTACAATTTGGGCCCAAGTTAGAAGCAGAGCCTAAGGTGTAAATTATCGATAGTCCATATCTCGGAAACTATAAGAGATAATGCAATTTGGCAACGGGCAATGTAATTAGCATGCCGAATATTACTTGGAGTGTGAATTGGAACGAAATCGCCAATAGATAAGACCATTTTACAATTTGGGCCCAAGTTAGAAGCAGAGCCTAAGGTGTAAATTATCGATAGTCCATATCTCGGAAACTATAAGAGATAATGCAATTTGGCAACGGGCAATGTAATTAGCATGCCGAATATTACTTGGAATGTGAATTGGAACGAAATCGCCAATAGATAAGACCATTTTACAATTTGGGCCCAAGTTAGAAGCAGAGCCTAAGGTGTAAATTATCGATAGTCCATATCTCGGTAACTATAAGAGATAATGCAATTTGGCAACCGGCAATGTAATTAGCATGCCGAATATTACTTGGAATGTGAATTGGAACGAAATCGCCAATAGATAAGACCATTTTACAATTTGGGCCCAAGTTAGAAGCAGAGCCTAAGGTGTAAATTATCGATAGTCCATATCTCGGAAACTATAAGAGATAATGCAATTTGGCAACCGGCAATGTAATTAGCATGCCGAATATTACTTGGAATGTGAATTGCAACTAAATCGCCAATAGATAAGACCATTTTACAATTTGGGCCCAAGTTAGAAGCAGAGCCTAAGGTGTAAATTATCGATAGTCCATATCTCGGAAACTATAAGAGATAATGCAATTTGGCAACCGGCAATGTAATTAGCATGCCGAATATTACTTGGAATGTGAATTGGAACGAAATCGCCAATAGATAAGACCATTTTACAATTTGGGCCCAAGTTAGAAGCAGAGCCTAAGGTGTAAATTATCGATAGTCCATATCTCGGAAACTATAAGAGATAATGCAATTTGGCAACCGGCAATGTAATTAGCATGCCGAATATTACTTGGAATGTGAATTGGAACGAAATCGCCAATAGAAAAGACCATTTTACAATTTGGGCCCAAGTTAGAAGCAGAGCCTAAGGTGTAAATTATCGATAGTCCATATCTCGGAAACTATAAGAGATAATGCAATTTGGCAACCGGCAAAGTAATTAGCATGCCGAATATTACTTGGAATGTGAATTGCAACTAAATCGCCAATAGATAAGACCATTTTACAATTTGGGCCCAAGTTAGAAGCAGAGCCTAAGGTGTAAATTATCGATAGTCCATATCTCGGAAACTATAAGAGATAATGCAATTTGGCAACCGGCAATGTAATTAGCATGCCGAATATTACTTGTTATGTGAATTGGAACGAAATCGCCAATAGATAAGACCATTTTACAATTTGGGCCCAAGTTAGAAGCAGAGCCTAAGGTGTAAATTATCGATAGTCCATATCTCGGAAACTATAAGAGATAATGCAATTTCGCAACCGGCAATGTAATTAGCATGCCGAATATCACTTGGAATGTGAATTGGGACGAAATCGCCAATAGATAAGACCATTTTACAATTTGGGCCCAAGTTAGAAGCAGAGCCTAAGGTGTAAATTATCGATAGTCCATATCTCGGAAACTATAAGAGATAATGCAATTTCGCAACCGGCAATGTAATTAGCATGCCGAATATCACTTGGAATGTGAATTGGGACGAAATCGCCAATAGATAAGACCATTTTACAATTTGGGCCCAAGTTAGAAGCAGAGCCTAAGGTGTAAATTATCGATAGTCCATATCTCGGAAACTATAAGAGATAATGCAATTTGGCAACCGGCAATGTAATTAGCATGCCGAATATTAATTGGAATGTGAATTGGAACGAAATCGCCAATAGATAAGACCATTTTACAATTTGGGCCCAAGTTACAAGCAGAGCCTAAGGTGTAAATTATCGATAGTCCATATCTCGGAAACTATAAGAGATAATGCAATTTGGCAACCGGCAATGTAATTAGCATGCCGAATATTACTTGGAATGTGAATTGGAACGAAATCGCCAATAGATAAGACCATTTTACAATTTGGGCCCAAGTTAGAAGCAGAGCCTAAGGTGTAAATTATTGATAGTCCATATCTCGGAAACTATAAGAGATAATGCAATTTCGCAACCGGCAATGTAATTAGCATGCCGAATATCACTTGGAATGTGAATTGGGACGAAATCGCCAATAGATAAGACCATTTTACAATTTGGGCCCAAGTTAGAAGCAGAGCCTAAGGTGTAAATTATCGATAGTCCATATCTCGGAAACTATAAGAGATAATGCAATTTGGCAACCGGCAATGTAATTAGCATGCCGAATATTACTTGGAATGTGAATTGGAACGAAATCGCCAATAGATTAGACCATTTTACAATTTGGGCCCAAGTTAGAAGCAGAGCCTAAGGTGTAAATTATCGATAGTTCATATCTCGGAAACTATAAGAGATAATGCAATTTGGCAACCGGCAATGTAATTAGCATGCCGAATATTACTTGGAATGTGAATTGGAACGAAATCGCCAATAGATAAGACCATTTTACAATTTGGGCCCAAGTTAGAAGCAGAGCCTAAGGTGTAAATTATCGATAGTCCATATCTCGGAAACTATAAGAGATAATGCAATTTCGCAACCGGCAATGTAATTAGCATGCCGAATATTACTTGGAGTGTGAATTGGAACGAAATCGCCAATAGATAAGACCATTTTACAATCTGGGCCAAGTTAGAAGCAGAGCCTAAGGTGTAAATTATCGATAGTCCATATCTCGGAAACTATAAGAGATAATGCAATTTGGCAACCGGCAATGTAATTAGCATGCCGAATATTACTTGGAATGTGAATTGGAACGAAATCGCCAATAGATAAGACCATTTTACAATTTGGGCCCAAGTTAGAAGCAGAGCCTAAGGTGTAAATTATCGATAGTCCATATCTCGGAAACTATAGGAGATAATGCAATTTGGCAACCGGCAATGTAATTAGCATGCCGAATATTACTTGGAATGTGAATTGGAACGAAATCGCCAATAGATAAGACCATTTTACAATTTGGGCCAAGTTAGAAGCAGAGCCTAAGGTGTAAATTATCGATAGTCCATATCTCGGAAACTATAAGAGATAATGCAATTTCGCAACCGGCAATGTAATTAGCATGCCGAATATTACTTGGAATGTGAATTGGAACGAAATCGCCAATAGATAAGACCATTTTACAATTTGGGCCAAGTTAGAAGCAGAGCCTAAGGTGTAAATTATTGATAGTCCATATCTCGGAAACTATAAGAGATAATGCAATTTCGCAACCGGCAATGTAATTAGCATGCCGAATATTACTTGGAGTGTGAATTGGAACGAAATCGCCAATAGATAAGACCATTTTACAATTTGGGCCAAGTTAGAAGCAGAGCCTAAGGTGTAAATTATCGATAGTCCATATCTCGGAAACTATAAGAGATAATGCAATTTGGCAACCGGCAATGTAATTAGCATGCCGAATATTACTTGGAATGTGAATTGGAACGAAATCGCCAATAGATAAGACCATTTTACAATTTGGGCCCAAGTTAGAAGCAGAGCCTAAGGTGTAAATTATCGATAGTCCATATCTCGGAAACTATAAGAGATAATGCAATTTGGCAACCGGCAATGTAATTAGCATGCCGAATATTACTTGGAATGTGAATTGGAACGAAATCGCCAATAGATAAGACCATTTTACAATTTGGGCCCAAGTTAGAAGCAGAGCCTAAGGTGTAAATTATTGATAGTCCATATCTCGGAAACTATAAGAGATAATGCAATTTGGCAACCGGCAATGTAATTAGCATGCCGAATATTACTTGGAATGTGAATTGGAACGAAATCGCCAATAGATAAGACCATTTTACAATTTGGGCCCAAGTTAGAAGCAGAGCCTAAGGTGTAAATTATTGATAGTCCATATCTCGGAAACTATAAGAAATAATGCAATTTCGCAACCGGCAATGTAATTAGCATGCCGAATGTCACTTGGAATGTGAATTGGGACGAAATCGCCAATAGATAAGACCATTTTACAATTTGGGCCCAAGTTAGAAGCAGAGCCTAAGGTGTAAATTATCGATAGTCCATATCTCGGAAACTATAAGAGATAATGCAATTTGGCAACCGGCAATGTAATTAGCATGCCGACTATTACTTGGAATGTGAATTGGAACGAAATCGCCAATAGATAAGACGATTTTACAATTTGGGCCCAAGTTAGAAGCAGAGCCTAAGGTGTAAATTATCGATAGTCCATATCTCGGAAACTATAAGAGATAATGCAATTTGGCAACCGGCAATGTAATTAGCATGCCGAATATTACTTGGAATGTGAATTGGAACGAAATCGCCAATAGATAAGACCATTTTACAATTTGGGCCCAAGTTAGAAGCAGAGCCTAAGGTGTAAATTATCGATAGTCCATATCTCGGAAACTATAAGAGATAATGCAATTTGGCAACCGGCAATGTAATTAGCATGCCGAATATTACTTGGAATGTGAATTGGAACGAAATCGCCAATAGATAAGACCATTTTACAATTTGGGCCCAAGTTAGAAGCAGAGCCTAAGGTGTAATTTATCGATAGTCCATATCTCGGAAACTATAAGAGATAATGCAATTTGGCAACCGGCAATGTAATTAGCATGCCGAATATTACTTGGAATGTGAATTGGAACGAAATCGCCAATAGATAAGACCATTTTACAATTTGGGCCCAAGTTAGAAGCAGAGCCTAAGGTGTAAATTATCGATAGTCCATATCTCGGAAACTATAAGAGATAATGCAATTTGGCAACCGGCAATGCAATTAGCATGCCGAATATTACTTGGAATGTGAATTGGAACGAAATCGCCAATAGGTAAGACCATTTTACAATTTGGGCCCAAGTTAGAAGCAGAGCCTAAGGTGTAAATTATCGATAGTCCATATCTCGGAAACTATAAGAGATAATGCAATTTGGCAACCGGCAATGTAATTAGCATTCCGAATATTACTTGGAATGTGAATTGGAACGAAATCGCCAATAGGTATGACCATTTTACAATTTGGGCCCAAGTTAGAAGCAGAGCCTAAGGTGTAAATTATCGATAGTCCATATCTCGGAAACTATAAGAGATAATGCAATTTGGCAACCGGCAATGTAATTAGCATGCCGAATATTACTTGGAATGTGAATTGGAACGAAATCGCCAATAGATAAGACCATTTTACAATTTGGGCCCAAGTTAGAAGCAGAGCCTAAGGTGTAAATTATTGATAGTCCATATCTCGGAAACTATAAGAGATAATGCAATTTCGCAACCGGCAATGTAATTAGCATGCCGAATATCACTTGGAATGTGAATTGGGACGAAATCGCCAATAGATAAGACCATTTTACAATTTGGGCCCAAGTTAGAAGCAGAGCCTAAGGTGTAAATTATCGATAGTCCATATCTCGGAAACTATAAGAGATAATGCAATTTGGCAACCGGCAATGTAATTAGCATGCCGAATATTACTTGGAATGTGAATTGGAACGAAATCGCCAATAGATAAGACCATTTTACAATTTGGGCCCAAGTTAGAAGCAGAGCCTAAGGTGTAAATTATCGATAGTCCATATCTCGGAAACTATAAGAGATAATGCAATTTGGCAACCGGCAATGTCATTAGCATGCCGAATATTACTTGGAATGTGAATTGGAACGAAATCGCCAATAGATAAGACCATTTTACAATTTGGGCCCAAGTTAGAAGCAGAGCCTAAGGTGTAAATTATCGATAGTCCATATCTCGGAAACTATAAGAGATAATGCAATTTGGCAACCGGCAATGTAATTAGCATGCCGAATATTACTTGGAATGTGAATTGGAACGAAATCGCCAATAGATAAGACCATTTTACAATTTGGGCCCAAGTTAGAAGCAGAGCCTAAGGTGTAAATTATCGATAGTCCATATCTCGGAAACTATAAGAGATAATGCAATTTGGCAACCGGCAATGTAATTAGCATGCCGAATATTACTTGGAATGTGAATTGGAACGAAATCGCCAATAGATAAGACCATTTTACAATTTGGGCCCAAGTTAGAAGCAGAGCCTAAGGTGTAAATTATTGATAGTCCATATCTCGGAAACTATAAGAGATAATGCAATTTGGCAACCGGCAATGTAATTAGCATGCCGAATATTACTTGGAATGTGAATTGGAACGAAATCGCCAATAGATAAGACCATTTTACAATTTGGGCCCAAGTTAGAAGCAGAGCCTAAGGTGTAAATTATTGATAGTCCATATCTCGGAAACTATAAGAAATAATGCAATTTCGCAACCGGCAATGTAATTAGCATGCCGAATGTCACTTGGAATGTGAATTGGGACGAAATCGCCAATAGATAAGACCATTTTACAATTTGGGCCCAAGTTAGAAGCAGAGCCTAAGGTGTAAATTATCGATAGTCCATATCTCGGAAACTATAAGAGATAATGCAATTTGGCAACCGGCAATGTAATTAGCATGCCGACTATTACTTGGAATGTGAATTGGAACGAAATCGCCAATAGATAAGACGATTTTACAATTTGGGCCCAAGTTAGAAGCAGAGCCTAAGGTGTAAATTATCGATAGTCCATATCTCGGAAACTATAAGAGATAATGCAATTTGGCAACCGGCAATGTAATTAGCATGCCGAATATTACTTGGAATGTGAATTGGAACGAAATCGCCAATAGATAAGACCATTTTACAATTTGGGCCCAAGTTAGAAGCAGAGCCTAAGGTGTAAATTATCGATAGTCCATATCTCGGAAACTATAAGAGATAATGCAATTTGGCAACCGGCAATGTAATTAGCATGCCGAATATTACTTGGAATGTGAATTGGAACGAAATCGCCAATAGATAAGACCATTTTACAATTTGGGCCCAAGTTAGAAGCAGAGCCTAAGGTGTAATTTATCGATAGTCCATATCTCGGAAACTATAAGAGATAATGCAATTTGGCAACCGGCAATGTAATTAGCATGCCGAATATTACTTGGAATGTGAATTGGAACGAAATCGCCAATAGATAAGACCATTTTACAATTTGGGCCCAAGTTAGAAGCAGAGCCTAAGGTGTAAATTATCGATAGTCCATATCTCGGAAACTATAAGAGATAATGCAATTTGGCAACCGGCAATGCAATTAGCATGCCGAATATTACTTGGAATGTGAATTGGAACGAAATCGCCAATAGATAAGACCATTTTACAATTTGGGCCCAAGTTAGAAGCAGAGCCTAAGGTGTAAATTATCGATAGTCCATATCTCGGAAACTATAAGAGATAATGCAATTTGGCAACCGGCAATGTAATTAGCATGCCGAATATTACTTGGAATGTGAATTGGAACGAAATCGCCAATAGATAAGACCATTTTACAATTTGGGCCCAAGTTAGAAGCAGAGCCTAAGGTGTAAATTATCGATAGTCCATATCTCGGAAACTATAAGAGATAATGCAATTTGGCAACCGGCAATGTAATTAGCATGCCGAATATTACTTGGAATGTGAATTGCAACTAAATCGCCAATAGATAAGACCATTTTACAATTTGGGCCCAAGTTAGAAGCAGAGCCTAAGGTGTAAATTATCGATAGTCCATATCTCGGAAACTATAAGAGATAATGCAATTTGGCAACCGGCAATGTAATTAGCATGCCGAATATTACTTAGAATGTGAATTGGAACGAAATCGCCAATAGATAAGACCATTTTACAATTTGGGCCCAAGTTAGAAGCAGAGCCTAAGGTGTAAATTATCGATAGTCCATATCTCGGAAACTATAAGAGATAATGCAATTTGGCAACCGGCAATGTAATTATCATGCCGAATATTACTTGGAATGTGAATTTTAACGAAATCGCCAATAGATAAGACCATTTTACAATTTGGGCCCAAGTTAGAAGCAGAGCCTAAGGTGTAAATTATCGATAGTCCATATCTCGGAAACTATAAGAGATAATGCAATTTGGCAACCGGCAATGTAATTAGCATGCCGAATATTACTTGGAATGTGAATTGCAACTAAATCGCCAATAGATAAGACCATTTTACAATTTGGGCCCAAGTTAGAAGCAGAGCCTAAGGTGTAAATTATCGATAGTCCATATCTCGGAAACTATAAGAGATAATGCAATTTGGCAACCGGCAATGTAATTAGCATGCCGAATATTACTTGGAATGTGAATTGGAACGAAATCGCCAATAGATAAGACCATTTTACAATTTGGGCCCAAGTTAGAAGCAGAGCCTAAGGTGTAAATTATCGATAGTCCATATCTCGGAAACTATAAGAGATAATGCAATTTCGCAACCGGCAATGTAATTAGCATGCCGAATATCACTTGGAATGTGAATTGGGACGAAATCGCCAATAGATAAGACCATTTTACAATTTGGGCCCAAGTTAGAAGCAGAGCCTAAGGTGTAAATTATCGATAGTCCATATCTCGGAAACTATAAGAGATAATGCAATTTGGCAACCGGCAATGTAATTAGCATGCCGAATATTACTTGGAATGTGAATTGGAACGAAATCGCCAATAGATAAGACCATTTTACAATTTGGGCCCAAGTTAGAAGCAGAGCCTAAGGTGTAAATTATCGATAGTCCATATCTCGGAAACTATAAGAGATAATGCAATTTGGCAACCGGCAATGTAATTAGCATGCCGAATATTACTTGGAATGTGAATTGGAACGAAATCGCCAATAGGTAAGACCATTTTACAATTTGGGCCCAAGTTAGAAGCAGAGCCTAAGGTGTAAATTATCGATAGTCCATATCTCGGAAACTATAAGAGATAATGCAATTTGGCAACCGGCAATGTAATTAGCATTCCGAATATTACTTGGAATGTGAATTGGAACGAAATCGCCAATAGGTATGACCATTTTACAATTTGGGCCCAAGTTAGAAGCAGAGCCTAAGGTGTAAATTATCGATAGTCCATATCTCGGAAACTATAAGAGATAATGCAATTTGGCAACCGGCAATGTAATTAGCATGCCGAATATTACTTGGAATGTGAATTGGAACGAAATCGCCAATAGATAAGACCATTTTACAATTTGGGCCCAAGTTAGAAGCAGAGCCTAAGGTGTAAATTATCGATAGTCCATATCTCGGAAACTATAAGAGATAATGCAATTTGGCAACCGGCAATGTAATTAGCATTCCGAATATTACTTGGAATGTGAATTGGAACGAAATCGCCAATAGGTATGACCATTTTACAATTTGGGCCCAAGTTAGAAGCAGAGCCTAAGGTGTAAATAATCGATAGTCCATATCTCGGAAACTATAAGAGATAATTCAATTTGGCAACCGGCAATGTAATTAGCATGCCGAATATTACTTGGAATGTGAATTGGAACGAAATCGCCAATAGATAAGACCATTTTACAATTTGGGCCCAAGTTAGAAGCAGAGCCTAAGGTGTAAATAATTGATAGTCCATATCTCGGAAACTCCAAGAGATAATGCAATTTGGCAACCGGCAATGTAATTAGCATGCCGAATATTACTTGGAATGTGAATTGGAACGAAATCGCCAATAGATAAGGCCATTTTACAATTTGGGCCCAAGTTAGAAGCAGAGCCGAAGGTGTAAATTATCGATAGTCCATATCTCGGAAACTATAAGAGATAATGCAATTTGGCAACCGGCAATGTAATTAGCATGCCGAATATTACTTGGAATGTGAATTGGAACGAAATCGCCAATAGATAAGACCATTTTACAATTTGGGCCCAAGTTAGAAGCAGAGCCTAAGGTGTAAATTATCGATAGTCCATATCTCGGAAACTATAAGAGATAATGCAATTTGGCATCCGGCAATGTAATTAGCATGCCGAATATTACTTGGAATGTGAATTGGAACGAAATCGCCAATAGATAAGACCATTTTACAATTTGGGCCCAAGTTAGAAGCAGAGCCTAAGGTGTAAATTATTGATAGTCCATATCTCGGAAACTATAAGAGATAATGCAATTTCGCAACCGGCAATGTAATTAGCATGCCGAATATTACTTGGAGTGTGAATTGGAACGAAATCGCCAATAGATAAGACCATTTTACAATTTGGGCCAAGTTAGAAGCAGAGCCTAAGGTGTAAATTATCGATAGTCCATATCTCGGAAACTATAAGAGATAATGCAATTTGGCAACCGGCAATGTAATTAGCATGCCGAATATTACTTGGAATGTGAATTGGAACGAAATCGCCAATAGATAAGACCATTTTACAATTTGGGCCCAAGTTAGAAGCAGAGCCTAAGGTGTAAATTATCGATAGTCCATATCTCGGAAACTATAGGAGATAATGCAATTTGGCAACCGGCAATGTAATTAGCATGCCGAATATTACTTGGAATGTGAATTGGAACGAAATCGCCAATAGATAAGACCATTTTACAATTTGGGCCAAGTTAGAAGCAGAGCCTAAGGTGTAAATTATCGATAGTCCATATCTCGGAAACTATAAGAGATAATGCAATTTCGCAACCGGCAATGTAATTAGCATGCCGAATATTACTTGGAATGTGAATTGGAACGAAATCGCCAATAGATAAGACCATTTTACAATTTGGGCCAAGTTAGAAGCAGAGCCTAAGGTGTAAATTATTGATAGTCCATATCTCGGAAACTATAAGAGATAATGCAATTTCGCAACCGGCAATGTAATTAGCATGCCGAATATTACTTGGAGTGTGAATTGGAACGAAATCGCCAATAGATAAGACCATTTTACAATTTGGGCCCAAGTTAGAAGCAGAGCCTAAGGTGTAAATTATCGATAGTCCATATCTCGGAAACTATAAGAGATAATGCAATTTGGCAACCGGCAATGTAATTAGCATGCCGAATATTACTTGGAATGTGAATTGGAACGAAATCGCCAATAGATAAGACCATTTTACAATTTGGGCCCAAGTTAGAAGCAGAGCCTAAGGTGTAAATTATCGATAGTCCATATCTCGGAAACTATAAGAGATAATGCAATTTGGCAACCGGCAATGTAATTAGCATGCCGAATATTACTTGGAATGTGAATTGGAACGAAATCGCCAATAGATAAGACCATTTTACAATTTGGGCCCAAGTTAGAAGCAGAGCCTAAGGTGTAAATTATTGATAGTCCATATCTCGGAAACTATAAGAGATAATGCAATTTGGCAACCGGCAATGTAATTAGCATGCCGAATATTACTTGGAATGTGAATTGGAACGAAATCGCCAATAGATAAGACCATTTTACAATTTGGGCCCAAGTTAGAAGCAAAGCCTAAGGTGTAAATTATTGATAGTCCATATCTCGGAAACTATAAGAGATAATGCAATTTCGCAACCGGCAATGTAATTAGCATGCCGAATGTCACTTGGAATGTGATTTGGGACGAAATCGCCAATAGATAAGACCATTTTACAATTTGGGCCCAAGTTAGAAGCAGAGCCTAAGGTGTAAATTATCGATAGTCCATATCTCGGAAACTATAAGAGATAATGCAATTTGGCAACCGGCAATGTAATTAGCATGCCGAATATTACTTGGAATGTGAATTGGAACGAAATCGCCAATAGATAAGACGATTTTACAATTTGGGCCCAAGTTAGAAGCAGAGCCTAAGGTGTAAATTATCGATAGTCCATATCTCGGAAACTATAAGAGATAATGCAATTTGGCAACCGGCAATGTAATTAGCATGCCGAATATTACTTGGAATGTGAATTGGAACGAAATCGCCAATAGATAAGACCATTTTACAATTTGGGCCCAAGTTAGAAGCAGAGCCTAAGGTGTAAATTATCGATAGTCCATATCTCGGAAACTATAAGAGATAATGCAATTTGGCAACCGGCAATGTAATTAGCATGCCGAATATTACTTGGAATGTGAATTGGAACGAAATCGCCAATAGATAAGACCATTTTACAATTTGGGCCCAAGTTAGAAGCAGAGCCTAAGGTGTAAATTATTGATAGTCCATATCTCGGAAACTATAAGAGATAATGCAATTTCGCAACCGGCAATGTAATTAGCATGCCGAATATCACTTGGAATGTGAATTGGGACGAAATCGATAATAGATAAGACCATTTTACAATTTGGGCCCAAGTTAGAAGCAGAGCCTAAGGTGTAAATTATCGATAGTCCATATCTCGGAAACTATAAGAGATAATGCAATTTGGCAACCGGCAATGTAATTAGCATGCCGAATATTACTTGGAATGTGAATTGGAACGAAATCGCCAATAGATAAGACCATTTTACAATTTGGGCCCAAGTTAGAAGCAGAGCCTAAGGTGTAAATTATTGATAGTCCATATCTCGGAAACTATAAGAGATAATGCAATTTCGCAACCGGCAATGTAATTAGCATGCCGAATATTACTTGGAGTGTGAATTGGAACGAAATCGCCAATAGATAAGACCATTTTACAATTTGGGCCCAAGTTAGAAGCAGAGATTAAGGTGTAAATTATCGATAGTCCATATCTCGGAAACTATAAGAGATAATGCAATTTGGCAACGGGCAATGTAATTAGCATGCCGAATATTACTTGGAGTGTGAATTGGAACGAAATCGCCAATAGATAAGACCATTTTACAATTTGGGCCCAAGTTAGAAGCAGAGCCTAAGGTGTAAATTATCGATAGTCCATATCTCGGAAACTATAAGAGATAATGCAATTTGGCAACGGGCAATGTAATTAGCATGCCGAATATTACTTGGAATGTGAATTGGAACGAAATCGCCAATAGATAAGACCATTTTACAATTTGGGCCCAAGTTAGAAGCAGAGCCTAAGGTGTAAATTATCGATAGTCCATATCTCGGAAACTATAAGAGATAATGCAATTTGGCAACCGGCAATGTAATTAGCATGCCGAATATTACTTGGAATGTGAATTGGAACGAAATCGCCAATAGATAAGACCATTTTACAATTTGGGCCCAAGTTAGAAGCAGAGCCTAAGGTGTAAATTATCGATAGTCCATATCTCGGAAACTATAAGAGATAATGCAATTTGGCAACCGGCAATGTAATTAGCATGCCGAATATTACTTGGAATGTGAATTGCAACTAAATCGCCAATAGATAAGACCATTTTACAATTTGGGCCCAAGTTAGAAGCAGAGCCTAAGGTGTAAATTATCGATAGTCCATATCTCGGAAACTATAAGAGATAATGCAATTTGGCAACCGGCAATGTAATTAGCATGCCGAATATTACTTGGAATGTGAATTGGAACGAAATCGCCAATAGATAAGACCATTTTACAATTTGGGCCCAAGTTAGAAGCAGAGCCTAAGGTGTAAATTATCGATAGTCCATATCTCGGAAACTATAAGAGATAATGCAATTTGGCAACCGGCAATGTAATTAGCATGCCGAATATTACTTGGAATGTGAATTGGAACGAAATCGCCAATAGAAAAGACCATTTTACAATTTGGGCCCAAGTTAGAAGCAGAGCCTAAGGTGTAAATTATCGATAGTCCATATCTCGGAAACTATAAGAGATAATGCAATTTGGCAACCGGCAATGTAATTAGCATGCCGAATATTACTTGGAATGTGAATTGGAACGAAATCGCCAATAGATAAGACCATTTTACAATTTGGGCCCAAGTTAGAAGCAGAGCCTAAGGTGTAAATTATCGATAGTCCATATCTCGGAAACTATAAGAGATAATGCAATTTGGCAACCGGCAATGTAATTAGCATGCCGAATATTACTTGGAATGTGAATTGCAACTAAATCGCCAATAGATAAGACCATTTTACAATTTGGGCCCAAGTTAGAAGCAGAGCCTAAGGTGTAAATTATCGATAGTCCATATCTCGGAAACTATAAGAGATAATGCAATTTGGCAACCGGCAATGTAATTAGCATGCCGAATATTACTTGGAATGTGAATTGGAACGAAATCGCCAATAGATAAGACCATTTTACAATTTGGGCCCAAGTTAGAAGCAGAGCCTAAGGTGTAAATTATCGATAGTCCATATCTCGGAAACTATAAGAGATAATGCAATTTGGCAACCGGCAAAGTAATTAGCATGCCGAATATTACTTGGAATGTGAATTGCAACTAAATCGCCAATAGATAAGACCATTTTACAATTTGGGCCCAAGTTAGAAGCAGAGCCTAAGGTGTAAATTATCGATAGTCCATATCTCGGAAACTATAAGAGATAATGCAATTTGGCAACCGGCAATGTAATTAGCATGCCGAATATTACTTGGAATGTGAATTGGAACGAAATCGCCAATAGATAAGACCATTTTACAATTTGGGCCCAAGTTAGAAGCAGAGCCTAAGGTGTAAATTATCGATAGTCCATATCTCGGAAACTATAAGAGATAATGCAATTTCGCAACCGGCAATGTAATTAGCATGCCGAATATCACTTGGAATGTGAATTGGGACGAAATCGCCAATAGATAAGACCATTTTACAATTTGGGCCCAAGTTAGAAGCAGAGCCTAAGGTGTAAATTATCGATAGTCCATATCTCGGAAACTATAAGAGATAATGCAATTTCGCAACCGGCAATGTAATTAGCATGCCGAATATCACTTGGAATGTGAATTGGGACGAAATCGCCAATAGATAAGACCATTTTACAATTTGGGCCCAAGTTAGAAGCAGAGCCTAAGGTGTAAATTATCGATAGTCCATATCTCGGAAACTATAAGAGATAATGCAATTTGGCAACCGGCAATGTAATTAGCATGCCGAATATTACTTGGAATGTGAATTGGAACGAAATCGCCAATAGATAAGACCATTTTACAATTTGGGCCCAAGTTAGAAGCAGAGCCTAAGGTGTAAATTATCGATAGTCCATATCTCGGAAACTATAAGAGATAATGCAATTTGGCAACCGGCAATGTAATTAGCATGCCGAATATTACTTGGAATGTGAATTGGAACGAAATCGCCAATAGATAAGACCATTTTACAATTTGGGCCCAAGTTAGAAGCAGAGCTAAGGTGTAAATTATTGATAGTCCATATCTCGGAAACTATAAGAGATAATGCAATTTCGCAACCGGCAATGTAATTAGCATGCCGAATATCACTTGGAATGTGAATTGGGACGAAATCGCCAATAGATAAGACCATTTTACAATTTGGGCCCAAGTTAGAAGCAGAGCCTAAGGTGTAAATTATCGATAGTCCATATCTCGGAAACTATAAGAGATAATGCAATTTGGCAACCGGCAATGTAATTAGCATGCCGAATATTACTTGGAATGTGAATTGGAACGAAATCGCCAATAGATAAGACCATTTTACAATTTGGGCCCAAGTTAGAAGCAGAGCCTAAGGTGTAAATTATCGATAGTTCATATCTCGGAAACTATAAGAGATAATGCAATTTGGCAACCGGCAATGTAATTAGCATGCCGAATATTACTTGGAATGTGAATTGGAACGAAATCGCCAATAGATAAGACCATTTTACAATTTGGGCCCAAGTTAGAAGCAGAGCCTAAGGTGTAAATTATCGATAGTCCATATCTCGGAAACTATAAGAGATAATGCAATTTCGCAACCGGCAATGTAATTAGCATGCCGAATATTACTTGGAGTGTGAATTGGAACGAAATCGCCAATAGATAAGACCATTTTACAATTTGGGCCCAAGTTAGAAGCAGAGCCTAAGGTGTAAATTATCGATAGTCCATATCTCGGAAACTATAAGAGATAATGCAATTTGGCAACCGGCAATGTAATTAGCATGCCGAATATTACTTGGAATGTGAATTGGAACGAAATCGCCAATAGATAAGACCATTTTACAATTTGGGCCCAAGTTAGAAGCAGAGCCTAAGGTGTAAATTATCGATAGTCCATATCTCGGAAACTATAAGAGATAATGCAATTTGGCAACCGGCAATGTAATTAGCATGCCGAATATTACTTGGAATGTGAATTGCAA